>NC_064038.1:13934646-14214646 GCF_932526225.1 Nematostella vectensis
TGGGCCGTTCTTATTCTTGGATAATTTTTAGGCTGAAAAGTGTTGTTACCGATGTTCTTAAATTCTAGTGTTTATAAAAAAATCCAAATACTCAATGAATTACACAAATGATCAAAACAATATTTAAGAATATTATTATGAACACAATTTGATATAGTAAAGCAATATTTTGCTGCTATCTGAGGCTCGGCATGTTTATAGCACGTTCTTACAATTTGGTCAAATCAGGCTGGACGTTCTCATAAAAAAGGTTTTATTAAAAATAAAGGATTTATCTCTGAACCCAGAGGACGAGCATCCGCCACGCATATCGTCCTCATTTGGGACTCGTTTTATTATTTCTATCAGGTGTTCTGAGTGCCCTTGTCGCCAAGCTCCCCTACCGCATGTTCTACTACACCGGCGACAAGCGGAGTACGCCTAACTGCCCCGTGCTACTAGTCGCCAACTTTAACCCTGCCACGGGATCTCAGAGCTATAGCGGCGCTGGCATCACCTGCGGACGCGCATGTCACTACCGCTTGCCATTCTTTCTCAAGGACTACGGGCCCAAGTATAACGCGTGGTCCGTTGCCGCGCATGAAGCGAGGCCTGGGCACCACACACAGGTAACACAATGCATTTTGAGCTTGTGACGTGCGCTGCCATTGACTGTGCAATCTTGACTGAGATGCTTCCTAAATCTGTAAAATTGTCCTGAGTATTGTCGTAAACCCACCTTTTACAGCTTTAAATGCTTTACGTGGAAAATGATTAGAATTTCATTAAATTTACGACGGTGTTTACAACTGTTTGATCACGTGACAGGTCCAGGGGTTCAGCGAGCTGTTCAGTGACAAATGCGGCGGTGTGATTGGTTGGTTGAATGGCATCAGTTACTATACAGCCTTCACCGAGGGATGGGCCCTGTACGCCGAGAATCCTCTTATCAACAGCGAGACAGACACGTACAGCGACCAGCCTCTCCAGAAATACGGCATGCTAAAGTGGCAGATATGGCGCGCTCTGAGGCTTATCATGGACACGGGCCTGCATTACAAAGGTATGACAAAACCTCCTCAAAGTGGACAGAAGGATACGGGCATGCATTGCAAAGGTATGACAAAACCTCCTCAAAGTGGACAGAGGGATACAGGCCTGCATTACAAAAGTATGACAAAACCTCCTCTAAATGGACAGAAGGACACGGGCATGCATTACAAAAGTATGACAAAACCTCCTCTAAATGGACAGAAGGACACGGGCCTGCATTACAAAGGTATGACAAAACCTCCACAAAGCTAACAGAAGGATACGGGCGTGCATTACAAAGGTATGACAAAACCTCCTTAAAGTGGACAGAAGGATACGGGCCTGTATTTCAAAGGTATGACAAAACCTCCACAAAGCTAACAGAAGGATACGGGCGTGCATTACAAAGGTATGACAAAACCTCCTCTAAATGGACAGAAGGATACGGGCCTGCATTACAAAGGTATGACAAAACCTCCACAAAGCTAACAGAAGGATACGGGCGTGCATTACAAAGGTATGACAAAACCTCCTCTAAATGGACAGAAGGACACGGGCCTGCATTACAAAGGTGTGACAAAACCTCCTCAAAGTGAACAGAAGGATACGGGCGTGCATTACAAAGGTATGACAAAACCTCTTCAAAGTGGACAAAGGGATGCAGGCCTGTATTTCAAAGGTATGACAAAACCTCCACAAAGTGAACAGAAGGATACGGGCCTGCATAACAAAGGTATGACAAAACCTTCTCAAAGTGGACAGAAGGACACGGGCCTGCATTACAAAGGTATGACAAAACCTCCACAAAGTGGACAGAGGGATACGGGCCTGCATTACAAAGGTATGACAAAACCTCCTCTAAATGGACAGAAGGATACGGGTCTGCATTACAAAGGTATGACAAAACCTCCTCAAAGTGGACAGAAGGATACCGGCCTGCATTACAAAGGTATGACAAAACCTCCTCAAAGTGGGCAGGAGGACACGGGCCTGCATTACAAAGGTATGACAAAACCTCCTCAAAGTGGACAGAAGGATACGGGCCTGCATTACAAAGGTGTGACAAAACCTCCTCTAAATGGACAGAAGGATACGGGCATGCATTACAAAGGTATGTCAAAACCTCCTCAAAGTGGATATAAGAATACGGGTCTGCATTACAAGAGAGTGACAAAACCTTCGTAAGCCACCGTAACAGTTAAAGTAAGGTTCGTCTTAAATGAACTACGCACTAAAACCCCCATTCCAAGGATGTGAATGTAATACCGTGTTGACGTTTTCAGGCATGAAGCGTGACGAGGCGTTAGAGCTGTTTGCGAAGTATGCTTGGGACCGTACAGACAAGGCTATCAAGGACGTTACTCGCTACCAGAGCGACCCAGGCCAAGCCACCGCTTACATGATCGGTCAGCTGGCGATATGGCGCTACCGCAATCACACGGAACAGCGGCTTCAAGAAGAAAACAAGATGTTCAATGAGAAAGAGTTCCACTTTCAGGTAAATCAACCGTATAAAATTACCCATAATGCAATGTGTTTCACTTTCAGTTATATTTACCTTATAAGGACATCATCATATTACCCATAATGCATCATGTTATAAGATGGTCAAATTAAAAGGACAAAATAACCTATATGAAGACACTTTAACAGGCTTGTCACCTCTTTCTAAATTGGGAGGGGTGAGTGTAAAAGATAATCTTTTACTTGTGTTTCTTTGAGCAGAACCTTGCTATTATGAACTCTCACAAAGGGCTTCCAAACGCTGGATAACTCGGCAAGTTGATAACTGATTTAGAAGTAGGCTATGTGTTTCTATTTGAGCAAAACTTTGCAAGCTAGGGAAATCAGGTGCTGCACAAAGGTGCCTTTAGAAACTATTCCCAAGAAAGCCACCTGGTTAATCCGACCATTTTTCGCTGGTTTAGCGATAAGCTGCCTGTTTATGTTAGAGGAACCTCGCTAACTCGCACACTTTCATCAGCTGCTGTCTTAAGAACCCTTCTCATTTAGATATTATTTATAGCTATACCAACCAGGGTCACCTGGTTAATACGACCATTTCTTCACTGGTTTAGCAATAAGCTGCCTGTTTATGTTAGAGGAACCTCGCTAACTCGAACATTTTGACCAGGTGCTATCCCAAGGAGCCTCCCCGCTCAGTTACTTGGAAAGCCATCTGCAGAAATACACCGAATGCCTTATCACCAAGAGTTCTGGGTGTGACAGTATTCTCAACCCTCCGTTCAGCCCTGCTTCCTATGACGAGACCATTGAAAGTTCCGTTCGCAAGCAAACAAGCTCCTTTGCCTTCTATGACAAAAGCGAAGAGGAGACCTTTGCTGATCTTGAGTCGGATTGGCACGAGGGACTCGGGAAACCACGGAATCCCCGTCATCATCCAGAAAGCCATGACTGAGTGACGATAACTAGGACAACCAAAACGCGTTTTTTTCTACTAGAAAATTATTTTATTTTTGAACAAAGGATTTTACATACCGTTCCGCCTGGGTCTTTATTATTGTTCATAAGAAAATATTGTATCTGGAGTGAAATTGAACCACTTACTGGTTAAAAGTACTATGTGGATAAAATAAACTTTATTTTCGAGGAAAAGATTGCTTTCCTCATGTTTGATATTTTACCGCAAAGACGAAGAAGCACACACGAGTTTGTCACTCAAAGGATCAAGTGATACTAAGTGCAAGTCGCATATTGGAACGTTCACATCATTTCTAATCAAAAGAGTTAAAGAGGGGCCGACACTAAAGTCACTAATGCTGCTAAAGAGGTGGTCAGGAAATAGGAAAAACAGTGTTAGGGACTCTAAATTATAGATCGGAAACTAACAATTGCAATGAGGTATGCGGTGATTTCCCAGACGTCGTCAGCAGATTTCGTTAATTCGGGGGCTTCCGGGGGTTATATCACCATCCGCTTGGTCGGATGGTGACACTTCTTGATTGATTGGTTTCTATTTTATCAAACGATTTGTGACTACTTCCCAAGAGAGAGCACTGTATATCAACTTGTTGATATTTTTTTCCTGTTCCTTCCAAAATTATATATGGACGATACTACCTCGCGAGGAATTATAAAAAAGGTTACAATCGCTCATATTTTCATTTTATTTGTAATTGTTGTTGTGGTGGTCGATAAGAAACGATCTACTAAATGAGCACACAGAAGCATCCACAATACACGCGTGTGCCTAATAGACACACAAAGGCATCCACAATACACGCGTGTGCCTAACACAAACAGAGGCAGCTGCATTCAAGCTAGTGCCTAACAGACACAGAGAGGCAGACACAATACACGCGTGTGCCTAACAGACACAGAGGCAGACACAATACACGCGTGTGCCTAACAGACACAGAGGCAGACACAATACACGCGTGTGCATAACAGACACACTGAGGCAGAAACAATACACGCATGTGCCTAACAGACACACAGAGGCAGACACAATACACGCGTGTGCATAACATACACACTGAGGCAGACACAATACACGCGTGTGCCTAACAGACACACAGAGGCAGACACAATACACGCGTGTGCATAACAGACACACAGAGGCAGACACAATACACGCGTGTGCCTAACAGACACACAGAGGCAGACACAATACACGCGTGTGCATAACATACACACTGAGGCAGAAACAATACACGCGTGTGCATAACAGACACACAGAGGCAGACACAATACACGCGTGTGCCTAACAGACACAGAGGAAGCCACAATACATGCGTGTGCCTAACAGACACAGAGGCAGCCACAATACACGCGTGTGCCTAACACAAACAGAGGCAGCTACAATTCACGCGTGTGCCTAACAGACACAGAGGCAGCCACAATACACGCGTGTGCCTAACAGACACAGAGGCAGCCACAATACACGCGTGTGCCTAATAGATACACAGAGGCAGACACAATACATGCGTGTGCATAACAGACACACTGAGGCAGCCACAATACACGCGTGTGCCTAACAGACACAGAGGCATCCACAATACACGCATGTGCCTAATAGATACACAAAGGCATACACAATACACGCGTGTGCATAAAAGACACAGAGGCAGCCACAATACACGCGTGTGCCTAACAGACACACAGAGGCATCCACAATACACGCGTGTGCATAACAGACACACAGAGGCATCCACAATACATGCGTGTGCCTAACAGACACACAGAGGCATCCACAATACACTCGTGTGCATAACAGACACACAGAGGCATCCACAATACACGCGTGTGCCTAACAGACACAGAGGCAGCCACAATACACGCGTGTGCCTAATAGATACACAAAGGCATCCACAATACACGCGTGTGCATAACAGACACACAGAGGCATCCACAATACATGCGTGTGCCTAACAGACACACAGAGGCATCCACAATACACTCGTGTGCATAACAGACACACAGAGGCATCCACAATACACGCGTGTGCCTAACAGACACAGAGGCAGCCACAATACACGCGTGTGCCTAATAGATACACAGAGGCATCCACAATACACGCGTGTGCATAACAGACACACAGAGGCATCCACAATACATGCGTGTGCCTAACAGACACACAGAGGCATCCACAATACACTCGTGTGCATAACAGACACACAGAGGCATCCACAATACACGCGTGTGCCTAACAGACACAGAGGCAGCCACAATACACGCGTGTGCCTAACAGACACACAGAGGCATCCACAATACATGCGTGTGCCTAACAGACACACAGAGGCATCCACAATACACTCGTGTGCATAACAGACACACAGACGCATCCACAATACACGCGTGTGCCTAACAGACACAGAGGCAGCCACAATACACGCGTGTGCCTAATAGACACAGAGGCATCCACAATACACGCGTGTGCATAAAAGACACAGAGGCAGCCACAATACACGCGTGTGCCTAATAGATACACAGAGGCATCCACAATACACGCGTGTGCATAACAGACACACAGAGGCATCCACAATACATGCGTGTGCCTAACAGACACACAGAGGCATCCACAATACACTCGTGTGCATAACAGACACACAGAGGCATCCACAATACACGCGTGTGCCTAACAGACACAGAGGCAGCCACAATACACGCGTGTGCCTAATAGACACAGAGGCATCCGCAATACACGAGTGTGCCTAACAGACACAGAGGCAGCTACAATACACGCGTGTGCCTAACAGACACACAGGCATCCACAATACACGCGTGTGCCTAATAGACACAGAGGCAGCCACAATACACGAGTGTGCCTAACAGACACAGAGGCAGCCACAATACACGCGTGTGCCTAATAGACACAGAGGCATCCACAATACACGCGTGTGCATAAAAGACACAGAGGCAGCCACAATACACGCGTGTGCCTAATAGATACACAGAGGCATCCACAATACACGCGTGTGCCTAATAGATACACAGAGGCATCCACAATACACGCGTGTGCCTAACAGACACAGAGGCAGCCACAATACACGCGTGTGCCTAATAGACACACAGAGGCATCCACAATACACGCGTGTGCATAACAGACACACAGAGGCATCCACAATACATGCGTGTGCCTAACAGACACACAGAGGCATCCACAATACACTCGTGTGCATAACAGACACACAGAGGCATCCACAATACACGCGTGTGCCTAACAGACACAGAGGCAGCCACAATACACGCGTGTGCCTAATAGATACACAAAGGCATCCGCAATACACGCGTGTGCCTAATAGACACAGAGGCAGCCACAATACACGCGTGTGCCTAATAGACACAGAGGCATCCGCAATACACGCGTGTGCATAAAAGACACAGAGGCAGCCACAATACACGCGTGTGCCTAATAGATACACAGAGGCATCCACAATACACGCGTGTGCCTAATAGATACACAGAGGCATCCACAATACACGCGTGTGCCTAACAGACACAGAGGCAGCCACAATACACGCGTGTGCCTAATAGACACACAGAGGCATCCACAATACACGCGTGTGCATAACAGACACACAGAGGCATCCACAATACATGCGTGTGCCTAACAGACACACAGAGGCATCCACAATACACTCGTGTGCATAACAGACACACAGAGGCATCCACAATACACGCGTGTGCCTAACAGACACAGAGGCAGCCACAATACACGCGTGTGCCTAATAGATACACAAAGGCATCCGCAATACACGCGTGTGCCTAATAGACACAGAGGCAGCCACAATACACGCGTGTGCCTAATAGACACAGAGGCATCCGCAATACACGAGTGTGCATAAAAGACACAGAGGCAGCCACAATACACGCGTGTGCCTAATAGATACACAGAGGCATCCACAATACACGCGTGTGCCTAATAGATACACAAAGGCATCCGCAATACACGCGTGTGCATAAAAGACACAGAGGCAGCCACAATACACGCGTGTGCCTAATAGACACAGAGGCATCCGCAATACACGAGTGTGCATAAAAGACACAGAGGCATCCACAATACACGCGTGTGCCTAATAGATACACAAAGGCATCCGCAATACACGCGTGTGCATAAAAGACACAGAGGCAGCCACAATACACGCGTGTGCCTAATAGACACAGAGGCATCCGCAATACACGAGTGTGCATAAAAGACACAGAGGCAGCCACAATACACGCGTGTGCCTAATAGATACACAGAGGCATCCACAATACACGCGTGTGCCTAATAGATACACAAAGGCATCCGCAATACACGCGTGTGCCTAACAGACACAGAGGCAGCCACAATACACGCGTGTGCCTAACAGACACAGAGGCAGCCACAATACACGCGTGTGCCTAATAGACACAGAGGCATCCGCAATACACGAGAGTGCATAAAAGACACAGAGGCAGCCACAATACACGCGTGTGCCTAATAGATACACAGAGGCATCCACAATACACGCGTGTGCCTAATAGATACACAAAGGCATCCGCAATACACGCGTGTGCATAAAAGACACAGAGGCAGCCACAATACACGCGTGTGCCTAATAGATACACAAAGGCATACACAATACACGCGTGTGCATAACAGACACACAGAGGCATCCACAATACATGCGTGTGCCTAACAGACACACAGAGGCATCCACAATACACTCGTGTGCATAACAGACACACAGAGGCATCCACAATACACGCGTGTGCCTAACAGACACAGAGGCAGCCACAATACACGCGTGTGCCTAATAGATACACAGAGGCATCCACAATACACGCGTGTGCCTAACAGACACAGAGGCAGCCACAATACACGCGTGTGCCTAATAGATACACAAAGGCATCCGCAATACACGCGTGTGCATAACAGACACACAGAGGCATCCACAATACACGCGTGTGCATAAAAGACACAGAGGCAGCCACAATACACGCGTGTGCATAAAAGACACAGAGGCAGCCACAATACACGCGTGTGCCTAACAGACACACAGAGGCATCCACAATACACGCGTGTGCATAACAGACACACAGAGGCATCCACAATACACGCGTGTGCCTAACAGACACAGAGGCAGCCACAATACACGCGTGTGCCTAATAGATACACAAAGGCATCCGCAATACACGCGTGTGCATAAAAGACACAGAGGCAGCCACAATACACCCGTGTGCCTAACAGACACACAGAGGCAGACACAATACACGCGTGTGCATAAAAGACACAGAGGCAGCCACAATACACGCGTGTGCCTAACAGACACACAGAGGCATCCACAATACACGCGTGTGCATAACAGACACACAGAGGCATCCACAATACATGCGTGTGCCTAACAGACACACAGAGGCATCCACAATACACGCGTGTGCATAACAGACACACAGAGGCATCCACAATACATGCGTGTGCCTAACAGACACACAGAGGCATCCACAATACACTCGTGTGCATAACAGACACACAGAGGCATCCACAATACACGCGTGTGCCTAACAGACACAGAGGCAGCCACATTACACGCGTGTGCCTAATAGATACACAAAGGCATCCGCAATACACGAGTGTGCATAAAAGACACAGAGGCAGCCACAATACACGCGTGTGCCTAACAGACACACAGAGGCATCCACAATACACGCGTGTGCATAACAGAGACACAGAGGCATCCACAATACACGCGTGTGCATAACAGACACACAGAGGCATCCACAATACACGCATGTGCCTAACAGACACACAGAGGCATCCACAATACACGCGTGTGCCTAACAGACACACAGAGGCATCCACAATACACGCGTGTGCCTAACAGACACACAGGCATCCACAATACACGCGTGTGCATAACAGACACACAGGCATCCACAATACACGCGTGTGCATAACAGAAACACAGAGGCATCCACAATACACGCGTGTGCCTAACACAAACAGAGGCATCCACAATACACGCGTGTGCCTAACAGACACAGAGGCAGCCACAATACACTCGTGTGCCTAATGGATACACAGAGGCATCCACAATACACGCGTGTGCCTAACAGACACACAGAGGCATCCACAATACACGCGTGTGCCTAACACAAACAGAGGCATCCACAATACACGCGTGTGCCTAACAGACACAGAGGCATCCACAATACACGCGTGTGCGTAAAAGACACAGAGGCAGCCACAATACACGCGTGTGCCTAACAGACACACAGAGGCATCCACAATACACGCGTGTGCCTAACAGACACAGAGGCAGACACAATACACGCGTGTGCATAACAGACACAGAGGCAGACACAATACATGCGTGTGCCTAATAGACACACAGAGGCAGACAATACACGCGTTTTCCTGACAGACACACAGAGGCATCCACAATACACGCGTGTGCCTAACACAAACAGAGGCAGCTACAATTCACGCGTGTGCCTAACAGACATAGAGGCAGACACAATACACGCGTGTGCCTAACAGACACAGAGGCAGCCACAATACACGCGTGTGCCTTACAGACACAGAGGCAGCCACAATACACGCGTGTGCCTAACAGACATAGAGGCAGACACAATACACGCGTGTGCCTAACAGACATAGAGGCAGACACAATACACGCGTGTGCCTAACAGACACAGAGGCAGCCACAATACACGCGTGTGCATAACAGACACACAGAGGCAGACACAATACACGCGTGTGCCTAACAGACACAGAGGCAGCCACAATACACGCGTGTGCCTAACAGACACACAGAGGCAGCCACAATACACGCGTGTGCCTTACAGACACAGAGGCAGCCACAATACACGCGTGTGCCTAATGGATACACAAAGGCATCCACAATACACGCGTGTGCCTAACAGACACAGAGAGGCAAACACAATACACGCGTGTGCATAACAGTCACACTGGTGCAGACACAATACACGCGTGTGCATAACAGACACACTGATGCAGACACAATACACGCGTGTGCATAACAGACACACTGGTGCAGACACAATACACGCGTGTGCCTAACAGACACACTGATGCAGACACAATACACGCGTGTGCATAACAGACACACAGAGGCAGACACAATACACGCGTGTGCATAACAGACACACTGATGCAGACACAATACACGCGTGTGCATAACAGACACACAGAGGCATCCACAATACACGCGTGTGCCTAATAGATACACAAAGGCATCCACAATACACGCGTGTGCATAAAAGACACAGCGGCAGCCACAATACACGCGTGTGCCTAATAGATACACAAAGGCATCCACGATACACGCGTGTGCCTAACACAAACAGAGCAATCCACAATACACGCGTGTGCCTAACAGACACAGAGGCAGCCACAATACACGCGTGTGCCTAACAGACACAGAGGCAGCCACAATACACGCGTGTGCCTAATAGATACAGAGGCAGCCACAATACACGCGTGTGCCTAACAGACACAGAGGCAGCCACAATACACGAGTGTGCCTAACAGACACAGAGAGGCATCCACAATACACGCGTGTGCATAACAGACACACAGAGGCATCCACAATACACGCGTGTGCCTAACAGACACAGAGGCAGCCACAATACACGCGTGTGCCTAATGGATACACAAAGGCATCCACAATACACGCGTGTGCATAAAAGACACAGAGGCAGCCACAATACACGCGTGTGCCTAACAGACACACAGAGGCATCCACAATACACGCGTGTGCATAAAAGACACAGAGGCAGCCACAATACACGCATGTGCATAAAGGACACAGAGGCAGCAACAATACACGCGTATGCCTAACAGACACACAGAGGCATCCACAATACACGCGTGTGCATAACAGACACACAGAGGCATCCACAATACACGCGTGTGCCTAATAGATACACAAAGGAATCCACAATACACGCGTGTGCATAAAAGACACAGAGGCAGCCACAATACACGCGTGTGCCTAACAGACACACAGACGCATCCACAATACACGCGTGTGCCTAACAGACACAGAGGCAGCCACAATACACGCGTGTGCCTAATGGATACACAAAGGCATCCACAATACACGCGTGTGCATAAAAGACACAGAGGCAGCCACAATACACGCGTGTGCCTAATGGATACACAAAGGAATCCACAATACACGCGTGTGCATAAAAGACACAGAGGCAGCCATAATACACGCGTGTGCCTAATAGATACACAAAGGAATCCACAATACACGCGTGTGCATAAAAGACACAGAGGCAGCCACAATACACGCGTGTGCCTAACAGACACACAGACGCATCCACAATACACGCGTGTGCCTAACAGACACAGAGGCAGCCACAATACACGCGTGTGCCTAATGGATACACAAAGGCATCCACAATACACGCGTGTGCATAAAAGACACAGAGGCAGCCACAATACACGCGTGTGCCTAACAGACACACAAAGGCAGACACAATACACGCGTGTGCATAAAAGACACAGAGGCAGCCACAATACACGCGTGTGCATAAAGGACACAGAGGCAGCAACAATACACGCGTATGCCTAACAGACACACAGAGGCATCCACAATACACGCGTGTGCATAACAGACACACAGAGGCATCCACAATACACGCGTGTGCCTAATAGATACACAAAGGAATCCACAATACAGGCGTGTGCATAAAAGACACAGAGGCAGCCACAATACACGCGTGTGCCTAACAGACACACAGACGCATCCACAATACACGCGTGTGCCTAACAGACACAGAGAGGCATCCACAATACACGCGTGTGCATAACAGACACACAGAGGCATCCACAATACACGCGTGTGCCTAACAGACACAGAGGCAGCCACAATACACGCGTGTGCCTAACAGACACACAGAGGCATCCACAATACACGCGTGTGCCTAACAGACACAGAGGCAGACACAATACACGCGTGTGCATAACAGACACAGAGGCAGACACAATACATGCGTGTGCCTAATAGACACACAGAGGCAGACAATACACGCGTTTTCCTGACAGACACACAGAGGCATCCACAATACACGCGTGTGCCTAACACAAACAGAGGCAGCTACAATTCACGCGTGTGCCTAACAGACATAGAGGCAGACACAATACACGCGTGTGCCTAACAGACACAGAGGCAGCCACAATACACGCGTGTGCCTTACAGACACAGAGGCAGCCACAATACACGCGTGTGCCTAACAGACATAGAGGCAGACACAATACACGCGTGTGCCTAACAGACATAGAGGCAGACACAATACACGCGTGTGCCTAACAGACACAGAGGCAGCCACAATACACGCGTGTGCATAACAGACACACAGAGGCAGACACAATACACGCGTGTGCCTAACAGACACAGAGGCAGCCACAATACACGCGTGTGCCTAACAGACACACAGAGGCAGCCACAATACACGCGTGTGCCTTACAGACACAGAGGCAGCCACAATACACGCGTGTGCCTAATGGATACACAAAGGCATCCACAATACACGCGTGTGCCTAACAGACACAGAGAGGCAAACACAATACACGCGTGTGCATAACAGTCACACTGGTGCAGACACAATACACGCGTGTGCATAACAGACACACTGATGCAGACACAATACACGCGTGTGCATAACAGACACACTGGTGCAGACACAATACACGCGTGTGCCTAACAGACACACTGATGCAGACACAATACACGCGTGTGCATAACAGACACACAGAGGCATCCACAATACACGCGTGTGCCTAACAGACACAGAGGCAGCCACAATACACGCGTGTGCCTAATGGATACACAAAGGCATCCACAATACACGCGTGTGCATAAAAGACACAGAGGCAGCCACAATACACGCGTGTGCCTAACAGACACACAGAGGCATCCACAATACACGCGTGTGCATAACAGACACACAGAGGCATCCACAATACACGCGTGTGCCTAACACAAACAGAGGCATCCACAATACACGCCAATGGTCAGCGGCGTCAGCAATGGCTGCCACGGTAATTTTGTGCTCCGTGTTATAAGAGTTTATCGAACGTTTGCTGCGGCCTGACTTTAAACATGTGGCCCTAAAACATTTACTGTGCCCCAGCGCTGATGATCGTTTACTATTTCACCAAGTTCATCGACATCTGGTGGTGTAGCGAGCGACAGGCAATTTCGATCGGTGGCAATCGTGTCGGCGGCCATTTTGAATCTACCAACACATCATTTCCAAAGAGACTTGTCTACGGCAGCTCCTACTTGAAATCAATAGGCAAGACTCAGCCGAAACAGGTCCTTCCCAGGGAACTATGGCAAGATCTTGGATCACTTGATATTAGGAAACGTTTTAGATCAAAACGTAAGCGGCAGTCCACAGCGACCGGTCCACCTGTGGTGGAACGCACAGGTTCCCCACCAGACGTCATTGAGGGCCCAACTATCACTATCACTCGTGTTCCTGTTTTCTCCTTGATCAATGTGCGCTCGCTGTGCCCCAAAGTTGACGAACTTGAGTGCGTTCTTATACACAACCAAGTGGATGTAGCCTGCATTACTGAAACCTGGCTCTCTAGCTCTTCCCTGGACTCTGCGGTCACTATGAAGGATTACACCATCTCCAGAAGAGATCGGCCAACTCCCTGTGGCGGAGTGTGTGTTTATGTAAACTGCGCCATCCCAATCAGGAGACTTGACCACCTAGAGCTTGACTTGTTGACTTGTTGACTTGACTTGACTGGTTTGTTATCTGAGGTATTGTGGCTACAGCTACGGCCCATACGACTACCGAGATCCGTCTCTTCTATCGTTCTTGGAGTTATCTATCACCCTCCACATGCCAAAGCTCATGACAACCAAAAGCTCTATGACCATGTGCAATATGTGGTTGACCAGTGCCTTGACAAGCACCCTGACTGCTTGGTGTGTGTAGTTGGCGACTTAAACCCTACGTCGACCAAGGTTTCTCCAGATGTCTTCCGGCGAGCATGCGGACTTTACCAGGTGGTAAAAGTGCTTACATGAGATTCTGGAATACTCGATTGGTTTTTAACCAATGCCCCCAAGTTGTTCTCAAGTCCCATCCAGCTGCCTAAGATAGGGACGAGTGACCATTATAGTGTCCTTTTCAGGCAGGAGCCAAGGAGTGATGGCGCGAAATCAACCCATAAGACCATAACTAAGCGTGACACGCGTGACAGTCGGATTCGCGAGTTTGGACAATGGTTAACTTCGTTCTCATGGCATGATTTGTTTGCGGCCTCTTCTTGCTCAGAAAAGTTTGCGATCTTCAGAGAAACACTCGTTGCTGCTATTGACAAGTTTTTGCCATCTTCAGCGGTGCGAGTACACACCAATGACAAGCCCTGGATGACGCAGAAGATCAAAGGTTGGATCGCCAAGCGGCAAGGCGCTCTTGTTAAGCACGGGAAGGAGTCACCGCTGTTCAAACTTTGGCGGTATAAAGTCGGTAAAGCAATCGCTAGAGCCAAGCATGTGTTTTATAGAACGAAGGTGAAAAACCTCAAAAACACCAATATTGGACGCTGGTGGAAAGAGGTGAAGAACCTATCCGGTGTGTTTGGAAGCGAGGGGGAATGGTACCAGCAGTTGATTGACGGTCGAGATATTGACAATGTCCACGCGCTTTGCCAAAAGATCAATCAATTTTTTGCCGGTCTCACCTCCTCCTTCTCTCCGTTGACACCATTGGACGTTGCAAGTATCGTGCACATTCCCGACTACCTTCTGGTCACATCCCGCGAAGCGTACAACTCTCTGCGCTCCATCAACACGAGGAAGTCAGTCGGGCCGAATAGAATACCAAATATTATTTTGAAGACCTTTGCGTTTGAACTCTCCACCGTAATTTCAGACTTATACAGCTTGTCTCTACGGGAAGGTTACCTCCCACCACTACTCAAGCGCGCAACGGTATGCCCTCTCCCTAAGCAGAAGCCCCCGAAAGCAATAGACAGTGACATCCGCCCGATTTCCCTGACCTGCCAAGTCGCTAAACTGATGGAAGGGTTTACGCTGTCCAGGGCTCTCCCCAACATCTTGGACCGCCTCGACAGGAACCAATTTGCTGCTGCGGGGAAATCTACCGAGCAAGCTCTCGCCTTCCTTTTACACCACGCTCTCAAAGGTCTTGATTGGGGCAACTGCTGAGTGCGGTTCTTCTTTGCTGATTTCAAGAAGGGGTTTGATTTGATAGACCATCAAGTGCTGATTGAAAAACTCAAGATGTTTGGCCTTCATCCGTAATTAGTTCGCTGGATTGCGTCCTTTCTACAAGGCAGAACTCAGGCTGTTAGGATTTCATCCTTTATGTCGGGAGCTATAGCGTTGAAAGGCGGTATTCCCCAGGGGACTAAGCTCGGGCCCATACTGTTTGCAGTAATGGTCAATGACCTACTGCCTAATTGGCGCCCTAGAGCAAAATTTGTTGACGATCTTTCGATCCTAGAAATTATCCCTAGGAACTCGTCCTCCATTCTACAATTCCTTGTATCTGACATTCAGTCATTTGCAGTAACAAACAACATGTGCCTAAATCCAGCCAAATGTAAGGAGTTGTCGGTTGACTTTTTACACTACAATAGCCACGTGTGCCAACCCATTGCCACCGGGGGCTATGTCATCGAGCGTGTTAAGTCGTTCAAGCTTCTAGGCGTTTATGTGTCAGATGACTTATCATGGGGTGCGCACGTGGACTACGTACTGAAAAGGGCCAACCGCAGATTATACGCATTGAGGCAGCTTAAACGTTGTGGCGTATCACCAGTCGATATAGTGTTGGTCTATTGTTTTCTCATACGATCTGTAATAGAGTACGCATCTGTGGGATTTGCTAACCTGCCACAATACCTCGCAAATTCTCTCGAGGCTATTCAAAAACGCGCATTGAGAATTATTTATCCGCACATTTCCTATACAGGTGCCTTGCAAGCTGCTAATCTCGACACGCTAGCTGGAAGAAGGAATGACAAATGTGTCAGGTTTATTCAGGGCATTAAGCCAAGCAATCCTTTGTATCGTTTAATAAATGGCACAAGAATTAAGAGGGACACGCATTATAATTTGAGAAGAGTGTCAGCTGACACATTTAGTTGTAAGCCCACAAACACTGACCGTTTCGGGAAATTTGTAACTAGTAAATATGCATGTGAGTTATAATTTGTATTGTCGCACGTCATGCTGACCGTGCCTGTAATTCAGGACCCTGCAAGTGGCACGAATAAACATATTATTATTATTATTATTATTATTATTATTATTATTATTATTATTATTATTATTATTATTATTATTATTATTATTATTATTATTATTATTATTATTATTATTATTATTATTATTATTATTATTATTATTATGATGACTTTTATTATCATAATGATGATGATGATGATGATGATGACTTTGATTATCATGATGATGATGATGATGTTGACGACTTTGATTATCATGATGATCATGATGATGATGATAACGGTCAGATGTGCTTATTATGAATGTTGCTGTTGTGGATGTGACGATGATTATGATGACGATGATGTAGGTGCTGCTGAGAGATGATGATGATTGTGGGTGTTAACAAGGTGTTATACGAAGATGATGGTGTTGATCATAATGAAATGGTAATCACGATAATGCGTGATAATAATGATGACAATGGTGATGATTGTAATGATAGTGCTGGTTATTATTATTATTATTATTATTATTATTATTATTATTATTATTATTATTATTATTATTATTATTATTATTATTATTATTATTATTGTGTGCCTAAAAGACACAGAGGCAGCCACAATACACGCGTGTGCCTAACAGACACACAAAGGCATCCACAATACACGCGTGTGCATAACAGACACACAGAGGCATCCACAATACATGCGTGTGCCTAACAGACACACAGAGGCATCCACAATACACTCGTGTGCATAACAGACACACAGAGGCATCCACAATACACGCGTGTGCCTAACAGACACAGAGGCAGCCACAATACACGCGTGTGCCTAATAGATACACAAAGGCATCCGCAATACACGAGTGTGCATAACAGACACACAGAGGCATCCACAATACACGCGTGTGCCTAACAGACACAGAGGCAGCCACATTACACGCGTGTGCCTAATAGATACACAAAGGCATCCGCAATACACGAGTGTGCATAAAAGACACAGAGGCAGCCACAATACACGCGTGTGCCTAACAGACACACAGAGGCATCCACAATACACGCGTGTGCATAACAGAGACACAGAGGCATCCACAATACACGCGTGTGCATAACAGACACACAGAGGCATCCACAATACACGCATGTGCCTAACAGACACACAGAGGCATCCACAATACACGCGTGTGCCTAACAGACACACAGAGGCATCCACAATACACGCGTGTGCCTAACAGACACACAGGCATCCACAATACACGCGTGTGCATAACAGACACACAGGCATCCACAATACACGCGTGTGCATAAAAGACACAGAGGCAGTTATGGAGGGAAATTTATAGGATGGTCGTGTTATGGGGGAGGCCTATAGGATGGCCGTATTATGGGGGGAGCTAAAAGGATGGTCTTGTTATGTAGGGATGCTTATAGGATGGTCGTGTTAGATAGGGAAGCTTATAGGATGGTCGTGTTATGGGGAGGGAAGATAAAAGGATGGTCTGGTTATGTAGGGATGCTTATAGGATGGTCGTGTTATGTAGGAATGCTTATAGGATGGCCGTGTTAGATAGGGAAGCTTATAGGATGGTCGTGTTATGGGGAGGGAAGATAAAAGGATGGTCGTGTTATGTAGGGATGCTAATAGGATGGCAGTGTTAGGTAGGGAAGCTTTTAGGATGGCCATGTTTTGGGCTAAGCTTATAGGATGGTCGTGTTATGGGGAGGAAAGTTAAAAGGATGGTCGTGTTATGTAGGGATGTTAATAGGGTGGCCGTGTTAGGTAGGGAAGCTTTTAGGATGGCCGTGTTATGGGGGGAAGCTTATCGGATGGCCGTGTTATGGGGGAAGCTGATAGGATGGCCATGTTATGGAGGGAAGCTTAGAGGATGGAAAACTTATAAGATGATCGTGTTATGGCTTATATGCCAAATTTCATTTTCAACGCTAACGCTACCAAATATTATACTGGATTTCTTGTGTAAGCTCGGATGATGTAGCATATACGTCTGGTTTCATTTGGTTGGAAGCTAAAGATTACAAAGAAGAAAAAGGTCATATTTCCGTTTGGTCTGTATTCGTTAATATCGTATAACGGAGACAAAAAGCAAAACACCCTTTTTTCGAATATTCACAGTAATAAAAGGGCTTAGCCTAGGTTAATATTACGGTCACAGGTGATCTAGGGACAAGGAACTTACCCGCCGTATACCCTACTGAGAAATCATCCTTAAAATGATAATGGGAATAAAAAAACATAATTTCTCCCTTGGCGTATCCGGAATTCCCTCGCCTGTGTTAAACCTCTTCTAATAATTCTTCATCTCAAGGGTATAGGATGACAGCCGCAGATAAGGCTTAAACGAGCACAAATTAGTATGGCGACTTGGAAATGAATATGTCGCGCGTGCCCGTGTTCCGCAAAAGGAAACTCTCTGTTAACGTTTGTCTTTATTCATACGTATAGGTTCCCGCCAATTTCCGCCGTCAATTTGGTAATATGTTTAGGGTATAAGGTGTAATAGCGTTAAGTGAAGTACCTTTGAGTTTATTAAACTTGGACACTATTAGAACAAGACTTGCATCCGATGTGAAGGGAATTCAATTTGTCCAATTTAAGGGTGTAAGGGAAAAAAATAAGATCAAGGCGAGCGAATTTTAGCCATGAACATTGTAGACAAGCAGAGTAATAGACATTCATAGCTCCTTTTCAATAAAATGTCAATTCTTTATTTTATTTCCAATAAAATGAAACATAGATTAACAACAAAATATGAAATTCATCATCTCGGGTACAATCAAGGTCTTCACAACAATACATGTTGTAAAACAAAGCGACAACAAAACCTTGGGAAATGGGCGTTTAACGACTTCAAAAACAAATATGGTTATATGTTTTCAAGGGCTTGAACTAACATCATACAAAAAGGTTAAGTTTAAAAGCACACAAAATTTGAGAGCATATAATTATATGCATTTAAGGACAAACCGACGCTATACAAAAAGGTTATCTTTGAAGGAATAAAAAGGGAGAACATATAATTATCTATAGTATAAAACACAGTGAGGAGAGAAAGCTATTCAAAAGCTCAACAAACTAGTATTGTAAATCGACTTAAACATCTCACAATCACATCCAACAAAAAGGTATAAAATCATCAGCTTCATATCGAATCGCGTGATAACAAGTGAGTCAAAGTGGGGACCGAATGCAAAAGTCGTTTAACAGATATCGAACATAGAATTCCTTACAAAGCCACCTAAAAATCTAGGTATTCCTGGTCATTTTTGGTGTTCTGTGTTCGAGATAATGTTTCACTACAGTTGGGCATCAGCCTCACAAACTATTAAAATGTTGATAAAAACAAATACAACCCTTCTCTTTTTATTTTCATCTAATTACTTGCAACATCCATCAAAAAGGTAAGGTTTGTGCGATCTGGAAACTTTCTGGAAACCTTATCCTTTTTTCGTAGAGAAGCACCTATCTTTGAGCCGGTTAGCAAGGGTTATAAGGCTAGCAAGGGATATAAACGTACACTGAAATTAACCATCGATGAGAGAATTGATACGAAAGAAGCGCGAATCGAACTACAAGTGAAAAAACCCCCTGGCCTTAACCCCATTTTCCAATATTAAATTAATCAATTTTATCAAGTTTTAGAAAGAAAAAAAAACGTAGACACTTTTTAGCTGAATAGCTTCTGAACAGGACGTATATCATCGTCCTCCTGGATAAATGTAAGGTGTTGATAAATGTTGCGAGAAATATGAGGCTGTAACGGTTTCATTGCATGCGAATATAATACCATACTCCCGCTGAATCTATTACATTAAACCAAATAAGTTAATATGTTACATGAAAACCAGCAAAGAGAATCGAAGTTAATGAAACCCGAGCATGAAAAAAAAATCGGCTAATAAGAACTTTAATTCCATTCATCACAATTTGGCCTCTCGAATGAACCACAAGTATACAAAGTCTCTTATATGGGTATATGTAATGAGTCCATCCGTTTGACTTTCTATATAGAATATTATAGCACTGGAGGGTCTCGTCTTCTTCACAAGAGGATGTATAGTACGAATTCACTGGGTATAAAACAACTCATTTGAGAAGCGTTTTACTCATAAGTAAGTATACAAGCCAATGGATAGAAGAGATTCGCTGGGTATAAAACGCCTGGAATATTTAAGAGGTTTTTAAGTCACAGGTACAAGGTACATGATCTATTTCAAATAAAGAGCCAATCAGTAATAAGACCAAATGTCTTTTAGATAAAATAAAACCTAAAACCGAATATTCCCTTACTATCCGTCCACCCAGGACAGTTTACAGCACACAAACTATATTTTAGGTATTTGAATGAAAATGAGTTAAACATTTTTTTTAATATTACATTTTAGATTTAAGCGCTGATACGAGAAAGTTAAAAAAATTGGAAATAAATTGACTAGATATATTTTAAACACTTCGACACAAATAGCACCGCGCGTTCGAACAGACAACCAACGGAGAACAATGCACGAGATATCTGGTAGTTATTGTCGGTCAGTTGCCTATCTTATTCAAGATAACTACAGGAATTTCAAAAACCGCGAAGGGAATCTAAAAGTCATTTCTACATTCCTGTGGCTCGCATTAAGAGAGCTCACTTTATTGATGTCGAGATTGTTCTTTAGAGGAATCCACAAAGAGTCACTTAACCCCACTAAAGCTAGACCTAATGCACCAGCTTTAAAAAGTGGAACTTACCGTATTTGAAGAGCATTCAAATTTTGAGTAACATTTGACCAGAGAAATTGGTCAATGTTAGACAGATGCCTAAACCACAAGGCTAATATATTCCTAAAATGCCCCAACGCTAACACAATTCTCGTCTTAAGAAAGGAAAACGTATTTCACAGATGTAATAACAGGGAAAAAGTCAAAAAATTAATCTTGCACGCTCTATTTAACGCTCTGTGACCAAAAAATAGCCGATCGTCAAAAGAATAACTCTAATATCATATATAATGTAAGAAAATAAAATTTAAACGGAAACAACAAGGAAAAACATAAAAAATTCATGCGAGAAAAAAAAATTGCGTATTATTACACTGTTTTTAAAGAAAAATGCCTTAAGTAAATAAACATTTTATTTAAAAAATAGTCAATTACACATTTACAAAAAGCCGGTACAATAATCTAAACTAAAACACTTGAGAAAATTTCAGAGTAACAGTTGTAAAGTGCTTCTGATATATCATACCAGAGACCCGGTGTGAGCAGAACGTATTATTTTCATCAAATTAGTCCCGAACATATTTATGACAACACCTTATTTGTGGGCGAAATGCTAGATTAAAACTCCTAAATGTTCTAATTGTTCCTAATTCATAGTCTTGTTCCAAACTATGTTTACCACCGATCTATAAGGTTTTTACAATTCGTAGATTTTTCCAAATCATTTTATCTTAGAATATCTTTCTCGTTGAGTAATGTAAATTGCGATGTTTTTGTTGAGTTCCACTAATTACCTCCCTTCATTGAATTCCAAATGTTCTGTGATGGCATTCTACTACTGCGCGGATAGCTAAGGCAGAGACAAAAAACAACAGTCAATAGAAATTGCTACCAATTACTGGTTATCTACTCCTGGTGTGGAGATCACAGAGCAAGGTTCACTACTCGTTCGGTCAGTGAGGGACAACCAAGAATGGAGAAATACTGTAAGTATGGGTATAAATAAGCATGAATAAGAAAGAGATAAAAAATACAAAAAAGATCTCAAACCTAGAAACAAAACCGTACTCTAAAAAGAATTCCCCAATATTTGCTTTCTGCCGTTTTTCAATCTGAAAAAAAAATGTTTTTTTTATAAACCTTCTCATTGAGCCTTTTTAAAAAGAGATTTCCCCCCCAAAAAAAATGATAAAATGAAATGAAAAGAAATAACGAAAACTCATTTCTCAAAAAGTGATAAACCATAAATGTTGGAATAGAGTATAAAAGATGAGGGGGTTCGGGTTTATTTAATCTCGATCAAGTCTAATTTCTTTCTCCTTCCTTTCATTAAACTCAGGCAATCTAGGGTTTAGCTGTTAATAGATCGACCGGGAATTCCAATCTTAGCTCTTCACTTCACTTCATTTTCTTGTTCAAACAGAAGAACTACAAACAGTTTATTAGGTTTGAGTATAACCTAGTTGTGATTACAGGTCTCACGTTCATAGCACCTGCCCGAATCTTAACGAGCTCATGTCTAAAGAAATTCGAAAATTAAAGAAAAATACATTTAGACCGCTAGCAGGTGATAAGGGCGCTATTTACATTGCTTTCTGCACGAAGACACAATGGTACTCCAGTGTGTTGAAGCTGAAAATGAGGTTTTAATAGAACTAAGAATGGTGTTCCACCCAAGGAGTCGACTCGAAGTCAAAATGCTTTTCTTCGAGGGCACAAAAGAAATAAAATGAGGGAATCAAAACGACACAGAGAGACAAATAAATCACAAGGAGGGCACAGCATTATGATTTAGAAAAAGCTTTAATCCAACTGCGGTCACTCCTTGCGCTCAGTGACTCACGTTATTTCACGTTGTCCAAGTTTTCCGGGAAAGATCGAATTTTAAAAAACTCAACAAACAAAAATAACCAAATTCTCCGGTGTCCCTGGGTTAGCGCTTATGGTACTTTAAAGTAAAGGTTCCCTTAAGTAGAGGTTTTAAGCATCATCATTAGGTGCCCGTTGGGTTTTTAGGTTGAGAATGGTTGGTTAGAATGCATTATGAACAAGTCTATTTCTTTCGGACACCTGCGCCCAGCGAGATTATTATCACGGTCCGCACATTACCCCTTTCTTTCGCTGACAAAATCTTCCTTCATTCATTATCCCAAAGGACAGAACTTTTCGTGGGCTCCTTGCAATGAGCGCCAAGGCTACTTGGATGAGATCAAGTTTTGAAAGTCTGAAAGTCGGTAAATAAAAGTTAGAAAGTCGGTAGATAAATCACATATTTCAGTTTGAAAGGGTTTATTCAACATTTTACAAAGAACAAAACGCCAGATAGTGCCCTTTTAAAAAGTCAATTTAAAATCAAAGTGGAAATCTTGAGAATTGCAACATTTTAAAGGCTACCTTTGATTTGTGCCGCATCAAATTACAAGAATAGCTATTTAGCCATGGTTTTCCTCACCTTACAGCATGACTGACACGCGACTAGAGAAATCCAAAAAAAAGTTTTGTCTCATATACAATGGAAGTAATTGATGAATGAAAGAAAAGAAAGCACTCTAAATTATTACTTTGTTGAAGTTTTTTTTCTTACCAACAATGCGAAATATCATCCGCATTTTGAAATTTTCCCGTTTTCTTTCTCGACGAACGTTAAAGTACAGGTGCTAAGCCCATCAGATAAAACCTTTCTGTGTAACCATGTTAGTCCAGGATCTTGGGCGCGAGCGCCTCTTGTGATAACAAGGATTTAAAACATCTCTGAACACCCCGATTTGCTCGAATTCCATCGAGCACGAAACCCCCTTTCCATCTCCTGCCAAACCTTTCACCGCTCATCGCACCACACAGAGTGACGTCTAAAATATCAGCAGCTTTTTATCAACTCTCGGTAATTTTGTTAAGGAGTCCAGTGGGAAATTGTAGTAACGCGACATATTCCTTATGATTAACCACGAATTGGACTCAGTTAGTATAAATGTTAGTATACATTTGAGGCTGGTTAATATAGAGTTGATTTGGAGGTCTATTGGCCTAATAGATATCATTGCAGCACTTGTAAATCACTATTTTACGATGTGTATTTTACCTCTTGTTAGGAATTCTCCCTCAGTAATTTAGGCTTGTATTAGGGAAAATAAATTGAGTATCTGATCCTCTCCCAGATCTCTTCAGTACATCTATTTGTAGTTATGGTAAGACAGCTTTCTAACCCCAATCTACAGTTCTACTTCATAGCGCTCCATATTTTGCGCTGAAATTCAGTCCGTAGGACCTCAGATCAATGATGTATTTCGACAATTTTTTCTTTTCAAAATTAAAGTCACTTAAATTCACATTAAGATGGCTCTGTCAAGGAGTGATTTTGGTATAACAGAGCTCCTTTCCATTGAATGAAACACTAAAAAATGTTATCAGCCGATACAATAATTAGATCTTGAATATGTTTCAGAAAAGTGGATTTGGCTAATTGTTCGCTGAAAAATTGCATAGATCGGGAGTTAAAGTATCACTTTTTATATAAAAAACTAGACGAATAAGGAAATATTTTCAAGGCAATTTGTGTGCATTTTGTTCTGTGTATACACTTATTGTTTAAACATAACACTAGAAAGAAGGTTTTAATGGCTGTGAAGTGTGGTATTTTACGCACTATAGAGCACTTGAGTAGTATAGAACATAAAGCAAAGGAGTTTAAAGCATTCCAAATAAACAGTGACGAACAAAATACAACAACATTGGAAAAGAGGAAGTGGAACACACGGGGGGAAGAAATGCACGAGACAAATATGTAAGCAGAGCAGTTAATAAGTGAGTGAGTAATTAGTTTATACTCCTATTCTCGGGTTATTTGATTTGAAAATAGCCGTTTTGTTTTTAACGAAATTCCAAAATTTAATAACAACAACATGAGGGCAGAAAGCGCCGCCAACTGTGAGTCAAGTTTTTTTGGGGAAATTTCGAGCTTAATTTGTTCGGAAGCTAGTAATTGTCTCGCCCGTGACACGCGCGTCTTCAAGAGCTAGAGGCGGGGATCGGTCTCGAGCTCTTCATTTAGAACCCTCCTCTTTCTTCTCGGCACTTAATTATATAGAAAAGATAATCCCGGAGCTTCTATGAAGAACGCAGAACTATGGCACAAAAGCGCGCACGTTTTAAGACATGCTGCCGTGCTATTGGTGGAGCAGCCTAAGTTTATTCCTCGAGTAAAGCATTTGTCTGCATAGCGACATAAATCAGCTCATTTCACAATTACATTGTTGTTTTATACTCCTAAATACACAAAAGGTACTCGAGGTTGTTTGTCGACAAGCGAGAATGATTTATCGAGTGTCTAATAAAGCGGAAATGATTCGCAGGTTTTGTTGCTGAGAAGAAGAAAAAAGAAGAAACTCAGTTTTAGCAATCTGTCTTTCGGCAAATAGCCCTCATCTCATTAAACTCCAAAACGATCGCTATCATCAACCAAATCATATTGAAATTGCTCTGGGTACCTTTTCGTCAGCGTTTTACAAAATGTTATATTTATCATTTAATTACAAGGTCAAGTTTTTTAGTTCTCTCTTTAGAAACAGCACGATATGCACTTGGAGTCTATGATCAGTTTCATTAATTTGGTCACTGCACACTGCAGGAGTTATCGTCATTGTAAAACTAGATAATAATCACTTATAAATTTAGCAATAGTCAATAATTGATGTGGTAAGTATTTTAGAGCCAAAAGACCGTAATTAGCAGAATTCTCGAGTCAACGCTTGCTGAAGCTGCCTGGTACCTCCTTCGGTATGTAAGAAGCCGCCAAGAGGATTGTAATTAGGCGCAGTTTAATTAAAGAACCTTCTATGAAGAGCTTGATACTTGCGTCTTTATAGGCGTGCTTACTCATAGAGCCAAAGAAAGAAGATTTTAATATTTCAGAGACGAAAAACCCACAGAAGTTTTGTCGGTGCCTAGTGGGTTCTTTGAGGCGCCAATTAGAAGTGATGCGGTTTGTCGAGAGTATTTTTCAACTCTGTTTTCAAGAGCACAAGCGTGTTTTTTTAGTGAGAGAAAAACCTCAGAGTTGAAGTATTCACGCATAACTATTCTATTTTCTACAGCACATTATCGATATAATGTGATCGAAATCACTTACAATCTCATAGAACCTGATGATAAATTAATTTCAAAAAGCTTCATTTAGAGAATTAGCAACAAGAATCCTTATTTCTAGACAAAGAAAAACAATAATATCCCTGTTGTAAAGTTGAATAGAAAAGGTAAAAAAATTAGTGGACGGATCAAAAGTTATTTTTCTCGGAATGGTTGATAGAGGGCTGGACAGCTCTTTTCTTAGAAAGGTTTACCCAAATAATCAGGAGAACTGGCAAGTACTAGGGTTTAATAGTACAATTTAGGGTTGTTCATTAGCGCTTGCCATCGTCAGGTGCTAGTCGGCAATTCTTTCTTTCCCATCTTTTTCTTCCAGTGTCAGGGCGTCAACAAATCATTGGTAGTATTAGTTTACTCAGAGATTTCCTCTTATTTCCCTTAGTGTGCTCTAGTCATTGGTATCTTCTTAACTCTTTCAGGCCTCATTAAACTTATTGTGGGGGTATTGTCCCGGGCCCTGGCTAAGGGGAGAGGACGATCACGTACAACACACGATTGTTATGATTTAGAAAATACTACCGATCTAACCCCCAGTGCCGCGCACTCCCGATACGGGTCTCTATCTGCCCCGCTGCCACCATAAAAGATCATGTCATTATGAATAAGGATCACAGGTTTGAGCCGATAAATACCCGCGTCTTTGCGTAAGCCGAATGGGAAATACGGCGTTGACAGTCGGCTTAGAGGACGGTAATTGTTGTAAACCGTAGGGAAATGTTAGTTTTTCTCATTGTCGATAGGTGGGGTAGAGTACATGTAATTAAGTGCATTTCACTCAAGGGCACACACTCAAGGCAACACTGTCACGACTTTCTACAAACCAGGTTATTAAAACGCTCCGAAACTGAAGGCCGCAATTATAAACTCCCGAACGAATGAAATCCGTTGAGATATTTTGCGGTGGGTGGGAGGCGAACATCCCAAGCGTTATTATGGTCGGTTAAAATCACAGGGTTAGGTCACCATCCTGCTTTATCGCAAGCTGCCTTTCAAATGAGGACGAGACTAAAAAAAAAAAAACTCGCCGTGCTGTCGACATCGCAAGAGACACTCGGTCCGGCTTGCGTTGCGCATAAATGTCAGTTCGCACTATCGATTTAATTTGACCATAAATATTTTATTAATCTAACTAATGAAGACTAGGGTACTTGTAATCATGGCCTATTTGAGCAATTATTTGAAAGCCAAAATACTTTATCCCAAACAAACGCTTATCAATTAACAAAAATTGCAGTTAGAACAACAGCGCTCACAGGTGAGGCTGTCGAGTGTGCTGTTGGCGCCAAGAGAAGTCCGCCACTCGGGAGACGCACTCTCCCTTCCCTGCTAGCAAACACGAGCATTACGGCCACACGATTGGCAAGCCTCTCATCTTCAATTAGAGTAATTAAATATTAATATAGAGTGATTTGCTTACATGCTTTTTGATCCGGCATTGACACCTGACATAATTTTATTAGAAAATAGCACCACCGTGCGCGCTGATTGGTCGAGCCGCCCGTGGATATTAATTCCGGGGCAATAAGCAGTTCTACAAAGAACACCGAAATAGTGCAACGATCAGAAGGTTATTATGGAGCTCTCGGGCGACACACACGGACCGAGAGGGAGCAGTATTGATTCTCATGAAGAAAATTCGACAAGTTCCTTGCTTGAGCTGGTGCCAAGCTTAGAACACTCCATCGTGGGAATACTTAATCATAATGGGGAAATCAATGAACACGATTCTGGTAGAGTAATTGAAGTTGCTAGGGTATCAAATCTTTGCCAGTTTTAACTTATCAACCATTAACCAGGACTTATAAAAATAAACGCTCTAATGATTTACACTGAAACTGGCTCTAATTGAAATCACTTCTCTTCCTTATACAGATAATTCAAAAGCAGTTAGCATTGACGGCAAGTCTTCTCCGGGTGACTTAAAGAAAAACCTGGACGATCAGGACGACGACAGAAAGTCCACGGACAGCCAGGCAGCCAAACAGAAGCGCCACCGAACGCGATTCACTCCCGCTCAATTGAACGAGCTCGAGCGATGTTTCGCCAGGACTCACTATCCGGATGTGTTCATGCGAGAAGAGCTGGCAGCGCGAATAGGACTCACGGAGTCCAGAGTGCAGGTATGAGACTATTCGGCAACCCGATCTACTAAATGGGGAAAAATCACATTGATGGCTATCCGTTTAGCATAATGAAATTGAAGTAACGGTCCAGTTTATTGTGTGAGATGAGTCGCGGCGCAGGGAAAATTTCTGCTTTTTAACTTTATCCCGTTCATCACCTGTCAGCTTTGTAACTCTTTCGAATGGCTAGCTAATGTTAAAGTTCAGTATCTGATGCGGGAGAAATGATAAAATCGCTACGGCTGCCATCAACTCTTTCCGGTAGTAATGATGTATTTGTATACTAAAGTCTTTAATCGCTTTCACACCATATACGAGAAAGTTGTACAGATTTCGAGAAAGCGTCAACACTCTTAAGGGATGCTAAACACAGAATGTACGCACGAGTTTCACGCACTGGGATGGTCAACACTTTATTCTATCAGTTGTAGCCGACAAGAGCCATCTTTGTGGCTTTAATTTGCGCTTTGTTTTGGAGGCGAGCGTGCCGGCAGCCCTCACGGAGACGGTTCGCTCTTCGCGCGTGCTGCTCAATCAGTTATAAATGACGCTTTTTTCTCTCTCAATGGGGCCCAACAAGTTGTCGTATTTATGGTTCTTAAAGTTACCGGAGTATTCTCTAAGGACCTGAATTGTCACGAACATCGGCCTTGCGGTTTTTTTTTGTATGTACACAATACGAGCTTATTAAAAACGTATTGAAAGAAATAAGCCGAAAACGAAAATTCTAATTAGGTTTATCAATCAAAGAGCGAGCGTTACACTGAAGATAAACTACGCAAGCATCAGTACAAGTTATATTTCTAGCCCTCAAATCACCTCTAATAATCTCCTGGCTTCAACATAGCTATTATACATGAAACAGTACGATGTGATTGTGTACAGAAAGTTGTTTACTTGTGCTTCCGATAACTGCATAGCAGGCTTCGAGACCCATCTACTTGCCGTATGCAGCTAATTAATTGATGGCCAAACTGGACGATGATTTTACGAGCCATTAAGGCACTAGACTAGCCGTATTATCTTGGGAGAGATACGAAGCCATAGAAGGGATGAAGCCTTTTCCTGAGTCACCTGCCATGCCGAGGGGGACTGCTTGACGATGAATGACTCAACATGCAATATTGACTCAAAACAGTTGAAAGTTCTCATTCTCACTCATACAATTTTCTCGGTCTTGTACTATTCTCGAGTGAGCGATAGAAAGGGGTAAAATACCCAGGTGTATTCTAGGATCAGTGACCAAATTACCTCTTAAATTGTTATTGGAATAATATTTACAGTGGTCCTGTTAAAAATCGCACTATTCGTACACAAAAACCTTAAGTATTTGGACATGAAAAACACTGCAATTATTTTCCCTAGTAAATTAAAAGAAAAATTACAAGGAACAAAGTTGAAACGTGAGTTTCAGTATTTATTTAATATGCAATACAAAAGGTTCTTGCAAAGTAGCCTGAGTCGCAGTAAATCAAAACATGCCACTAGAATGACTGATATCACTGAAGGCCGGAGAGAGACCTAAACAAAGGACGTACCGATGTTTTTCACGTAATTAAAGTATGCCAGCAGAACTCCTAAGGCCTTTGTGTAATTACAATTTCATTTGGCGCTAGGTCCCTCTCATAAGATCGGTAGCAGCGAGTTTGCGGATTTACTAAGAAACCGACTAGCGTACTAAAGGGCCCGACAGCCCGCCTATTTACACAAGAAGAATGACTTAAATAGCAGAGAATACTCCATTTCCCATAAACCCTTCTCTGTTTTCCAGTTACTGAGGCAAACCTAACATCTCTAGCTCAAAGTCTCTTCAACGTTACCGTACAACCCCTTAAATTGATTACAGGTATAGTTTTAAAGAGTTCGATTCTTTAAAGGCAATTAAGATAATTTGAACGAATCGGCCGGGCGATAGGCTTTACGATACTTGTATTGTTTAAGCAAGTCGGTGTGATTAGCCAGGACAAAGAGAACCTTCTGAGCCTTCTAAAAGTTATTTGGGTCTTTAGAGGGGCGAGAAGTCAGCAACAAGACAAAGAGGGCAGTGGGAGTAGTCGAAAGTTGTCGTGTTGTTACTTCCCATATGGACATTGTACTTAGCCGAAAGACGGAGCTAAGATAGGTATTTTTCATATTGAAGACTTTTTGCTATAAGTGCTATTTTAATCTCTCTTGTCGGTTGAATCGGATCACGGACTTAAAAACATTTAAATACTTAACGATCAAAATGTATTTTCCTTCTCTTTAGTAACTTTGTACTTTTAATCTGATCCTCAAACAGAGAAAAGTGTTCATGGGAAAAAGCGCGCGAAAAATGACGATTTGTGTACTGTTGACAAGCGCGTTGGTATTATTCGATCCATTCAAAGCCTAATGCGCGAGGGCTGAAAAAAAACCCTCAGGATATTCTCGTGGATGACAACATTTACGACACAACAATCAATGCACACAGCAGCTATTTTGCCATGCCCTTAAATTAGATTTTAAACTTAAAGGAAATAAGAAGGTATCGGTTTTTAATTTGTATTTGACAAGTCGATGCGCTCGAGACGTGTTTCAAACGTCATGTCGAAAGGCGGTGCGAACAGACAATTTTCAACGGTTTTCATCGATTTTTCAAACGATACCGACAAGCTTAGAAGCAAATCTCAAGTCAGGGGTAATCTCGCGGGCGTATCACATGCCAGTGTTTTTCTTTAGAAAGACTTCGCTCCATTTAGAAGCGCGCGGTCGGTTGCCTCGGGTCATGGCAAATTCCGGTTGAGAAGTTTTGTGCATTAGTAGCCCAAGTACAAACAGACTGATTACTAGTACTCACTGTTGCTCTATGGTCCCTCATTAGGCAAGTCTTTAGTGTGGCTACTTGAGAAAGTTATTAAATCGTCAATATTGTTATGACTTTGGTGGCGAATTACTGAGAACAGATTTTTCATAGCTCGCATCACTCCCCTACGTAATCTCATGCTAAACAATTTGATGACTCAACAAGGAAAAATGAAATTCTATGTTTGGCTTAGTGAAGATAAGTGTGCAATCACAGTACAATGTAGAATAAATATCAAATCGATATCTGTAGATAAAAAGATTGGTGATGGGTAGTTATCGAAAAAAGCGTTATTTCTAGATTTTTATTACACCAAGGACATGCAAAGCCGCGTCAACAGGGACATCTTATGATTTGTTTTCCCTTTTTACATTTTCTCACAAAAGAAAATAATAAAAAACAGTAAACTACTTTGAGCAGATAGGTTTGGCTCCAAGCATCTACTTGAAATAGCTATTTTACAAAATTATAATTAGTTAAAACAAAATCATAGAAGCGAATCAAGTAAATATGGGTCTAGACAATAATGTTGTAGAAACGTGCTTTTATTGAATAGCGCTGATTTGTTATTATAGGTTTTGTATACATTATTATTTGAACAACTACTATTCTACGTCCTACGAATGCCAGTGATCAAAAACGTAACCTACATATACACAAAGAGAGGGAAATTCAGGATAAACATACAAAATATTGTTGTCAGTGTGGGTCCACGTTGAAGGGCATGTCGCGTGTCCCTGCTACCCACAAAGCAGGAGCATCTGGTTTCTAATCAACAACTTTGATTGAATTAGAAAAGTTACTAGGGATTTGTACAGAATATTCGGAAGGACAATCTGAAGAATTTCAATCGAACAGTTTCACGACGGGAGGGATGTAATTTCTCATTGTTCAAGGTCAATATGTGGGAGGAGACCAGACTCAGATATGTATCCAAAGTTTCTGAGTGAAAAAAATCATAGCCTTATAGCCTTGGGTCACAAGCCATCTGGGGGGCTATTGAATTCCACGCTTGTCGTTCCCCGAATTTGAAAAGGGTCGGTAAGGTAAGGTAGTATCAAAAGGCGGGTACCAGTTTCAAATTGCGTCCCGCCGAGATCCTGCAACCCGTGTTAAACCCCATCTTCACAGCGCGACAGAACAAGGAAATTGACTTCATTTCCTTCTTTTACTGAGCGTAAAATTGAGTTTCCGGGTTCGATTAAGGTCCAGTGGTTTCCATACATTGAAAATCGATGGTAAAAGCGGTACCTTAACTACTACAGGTGATAGTTATTATTGTTATTGTCCCACGGCTGTAAAAGTAACAGATTGTATGGGTTGAGCATGGCGTTGAAGGCTTTCTACGTATTAACAAAGTTGAACAAACAACTTTTGTAACTATTTTAGGTATGAGTGTTAGGCAATCACATCAAGCACTTAAAACTGCCAGATGTGTGTTATCAAATGGCATAGTAAAAAGTATGGATACTATTTGAGAAAAATGTAGAATCAAAGTCAGTCATTCCTTATGGAGCCTCAAGACAAACTTCGATATCCTGTAGTAGTAATATTACTCTTTATGATACATCACATCTACCAAGTTAGTGCTTGTGTGAAGATAGGACAAACGGATCAAATATGTACAAAATCAGGCAAAAAAAATACAAATCAAGGGACTTTTACAAGTTCAAACGAGGGTAATAATTGTTGACGACAATAAAACTATGATTATTCCCATTAAAGACACTAAAGATATATCAGGATGCAAACAATTAATATCGGAACTGCAATCACATATTTTCAAAAAAACAATTTATGGAACGCAGCAAGAGTCGCTTTTGCTCTTAGCCGACGATAGGGCTGAAAACAGAGATTTCGCTCAGGCACGAATTCTAATAAAATTTCCCTTTAAATCAAATATAAAAACCTAGCCAGTTGAAATGCCTTGTTAGTAAGAGTTAAGATAAAACACAGGAGGGTTCCTGAATGTCAGAAAACAGACCATTAAATTCGAGTTGGACAAGACATAATAAAATAAAAACAGCATTTAAAACGCTGAATGCTTTAGGGTGGTTTTTTCTCTTTAAGCTAAAGCTGACACAAACAGCAGGATAAGAGGTGTGGGGTAAGGAGTTTGTTGACGATAGCCATTTGTTTCACCGTTCCCAAGCAGGGTTGAAGTCGAAAAAAAGATGAAAGGAGGTAATTCTTCCGGCCCCCTCGAACTAATTGTCCTCATGTGGTCATTTAAAGCTCATTTGAGCTCAAGGGCATCCAAACAGCTCATGTTTGGAAGAGCAACAAAAAGAAGAATGCCTGGAGGAGATGAGATATTACGTAGCGCCTGGATTTGATGAAAAACGCGAGAAAACACTTTCGAAATCGGAAATTAGCTATCTAAAGTGCCTGCCCTGTTCTTATTGCCTCAGTTGGATAGTGTATTGTGTTTTCTTGCCAAGTCTACAAGCATTTGCAATTTTAATTACATTTCAAGAGTTATGAGTGAAACCGATATTTCGTGATCCAATTTACGGGAAAGAGCATCGGCTAGGCACTTTCAAGTACCGATAAAATTAGCAACCCATCCTTAGATATTTTACCCCTATTAGCGGTATCATTACCGTATTGTGCGACTAACATCGGAGCAGGCTCACATAGCCAGCGTCAATTCCAAGATCTCTAAGACTTTCGTACACGACGCTATATACAATCTTTCCGACACGTTTGTCAGAGAGGTTAATTAAAAATCTTTAGCCTTGTATTTGATCAGCTTCAAAGCTATCCTTTGCCCCTATGTTGCTTCCTTTGCAAAGAAAACATTATCACGGAACAAAGTGTTGTTATTTCCTTGCAATCGTAAATTCAAACTCGAATTTATTTCGCAGTTCACAACTACGGTTGCTATCCGTGTCGCATATTAGTCATATATATTTTTCTCGGATACACTCTATTCTACACTCCAAGTATCTCAATTGAAATTCTTAATGAAAAAGTTAAAATAAATAACACAGCTACTAAAAAAACAAAGAAAATATTTGCATTTGAAGCGGCTTATTATAAGGCTTATTTAATTCTGTGATATTCAATATTTCTCTCACGGACCGAACTAGGCTTGCTTTGTATAAGCGATGTGCCTTTTTGTATGTATACACTGAATGAGATTGCGTTCTTTCAAGGAGTTGTGTGTGGCGCTGTTGGAGCTTAGTATGATGCTGGCATACTTTCGGCTCTGAGTAGAAAGGCTTTTAGAACGTAATACTGTCATAGGATTTGGCAGTTTTTTTTTTCAAAGTAGTGGAGAGATTATGCAGTTATCACAACATATTATCAGATTAACAAAGGAATTGATAACGAAAAGCTCTTTCAATAATTCAATTGTTCTCCTTCCTGAGAACATCAGTTTTTAAATGTTATCATGTGCTAAAAAAACATTAATGAATTCTATCGAAGTAGGAAAAAAAATAAGCCAATCCATTTGTGCATAATACGCCTGGAAAGCGTAAACCTTGAAGTGATAAATAGGATAATGCAAGCTTTATCACTTATCTCTGGTTAGCATTATCACAACGAATAAAATGTAGGATTTAAAAAAAAAAAGGTACAAGCGATAAAACCAAACTATCAAACCAAATTTTCTACGAGGTTAGGGTTCCTTCTTAATCCTTAGCTAAGAAAAAAAAAACAAATAACGCATCAAAAGGCTTGCCGATGGTACTCCAAGGAAGCGAGCGACACTTCAAGTAGTTAATTGGACGCCAATTTGGCCGACTTATTTGCATTGATGGTCATTCAAGCAGGCTCTCAGATGAACAATTAATAAGTATACACGACAAACTTCCCCTCGTTCGGTCAGCTCTTTGTTTATTCTGTCATCATATATCCCCCTTCCTGAAAAGCATTTGAACGAGTCAAAGTTTTGACGGTGTTTAACAGACACGAGTACAGCCCAAAGTGCTTCTCATTGAAACAAAACAATTGATACTAATTTAATTGATTCAAATATCGTCTTATTTCGCCTTAATTTCTGTTAAAAAGAAGTTAAGTGGAATTAATTGTGATTAACAATATCTATTTTAGAAATTAAATTTGGGTAAAGTGATATGAAAAGACACACTCAAAGAAATGAACAAACTTGAGAAAAAATATTTTGTTTTGTTAAATGAGTGTTATATGAATAACAAACCAATTTATAAGGAAGCCTTTTATAAATGAGTGTGGCCTCTTTCCCAATACATATGGGGGCAAAATGACTATTCCATCTCTTAACGACTTGGACAGCACGAATGTCATCTAGTTACTGCCGTGTATCCCAAAGCCTTTGGATATCAAACTGGCCGTATCCAATGAATAAAGACACTCAAGGCGGGATTAAAGTAGAAATCAAAATAGCAAGGCTCTAGTGTAAGAAAAAATAGGAACGGTTCGATAGCAGAGGCGTAGCCAGGATTTTAAACAGGAGGGGTCCCAAAAGGCCCTCTCAAGGCATCTTCTCCTATATTTTAGATAATGTCTTTTACATTTACTGTATTTTTGGCTGTTAGAAGAGGGTGGGGGAGGGGGGGGGAGGCGGCCCCCTAGGCCCCTCCCCTTGCTACTACGCCCCGCATAAATGGGGATATTTTCTTATGATTTGCTCATAATGTTAAAAAACTACGCGATCTACTTTAAATTGAGGCTAATTACATTGTTCTGTGACCAGGTTTGGGCTAATACCATTGTTCTGTCCTCAGGTTTGGTTCCAGAACCGCCGCGCCAAGTGGAAGAAGCGTAAGAAGACCGCGTCCATTTTGCGTCCGCCCGCACCCATTCTGCCATCCCACATGGCACAGGGTTACAACGCCGGCCCGATTGGTGACACTCTCTGCACATTCCACAACGATCACCGCTGGCCACCTACGGTCACGGCCACCATGCCGACAATGGCTCCAGGCCCCTCTCCATCACTGCCCCTGTCGCCCCCACATCACCCGTTCACGCAGGCGCACGAGGTTTTACAGCAATCCTACCCACTCCAGTCCCCCCTTCAGCGCTCTCACCTTTCAATGGCTATCCAGCAGCAGAGCAGTCAGCAATCGCAGCAGAACTACCAACAGCCGTACGTGTCGAGAGAAATGACCATATCCTCGTCGCCCACGCTCCAGGACATCCAGTGCAACATCAACGGCGGTGAGCAATGGCGGGGGACAAGCATCGCGAGCTTGCGCAGAAAAGCACTCGAGCACCAGGCCACGCTCGTGTACAGCAGATAGAGGCAAACCTAGGGGAGGGATGGGACAGGCATTAAGCAGGGGAACGAGGGTGTAGAAAGGCACTCAAACAAACCGAGAAGGGAGAATGGGAAGCGTCAAGAGTGGGTGGGACTCTTTATACGGCGGTTTATCCCATAGCATAACTTTCATAGGATAAAGAATACTTCCAGCACGAAGACATTTACGAGATAAATTATGTAGGAAAGTAGGGTGGGGGTAGGGGGCGGGGATGGCAAGCATGTCCGTGCTAGAGGTGGATTTCCAGTATTGTTTCATACATTTTACAGTGTATTTCCAGTATTTTTTCATACATTATACAGTATGTTTCCAGTATTGTTTCATACATCATACAGTGTATTTCCAGTATTGTTTCATAAATCATACATCTACTCTGTCGATATTAGAGTGCATGGCCTTGTTTACTGGCATTTGTCATATTGACTCACAATACCAGAGGCTTGAGTTTTATAGCAAGATAAACAACAATGCAAATAAGAACTTTTTAACTAGCGGAAAAGAAAACCTATTGAGGCTAAAACGTTAACGATTACTTAAGTTCCGGCTATTTTAAGCTTTTCTTTTTTCTGGAAACGCATCAAAGTTTATCCTATTACTTTTATCTATCATGTCAATTTGTTATGCCTACCTTTATAGCTTGCCAGCGCTCAGGAAAAGAAAAATCGAGGTTTAAAGTATTATGCCCACAATCGCAATTTTTGCCGATGGAATACCTTGCATTGCATCGCCCACATGGTTCAACTTTCGCGATTCTAAAGTATTTTCTTATCGTTGTTTTAGGTGTTTCAACCAGAGGGCTATGGACTCGATTCTGACCCCCTGCAGCGGCGGCAAGCCCTGGATTTAAGTAAAATACTCATAGATGGCTATAAATATCATAAACCAATTCAATTGATTTATCTGTAATATAGCGAAGCGAATTGTACAATGCGTTATTCCAGAAAAATATCCCTAAACTTCTGCCGTATGGATGGCACAAACGAAGTAGTATCCACTTGGCCAAACATAGAAGCACGGAAGGATATTTTTCTGTAAATACGCTATATTTGTAAACTGGTCAAAAATTGTTTATAAAACCGGTTTGGAAAGTTGATAGGCTCGGGGTATTTAACATACAAGGGTAAAATACTGTAAAAATAACAGTTAAGCCAATTGTCCAATAACAATTTGCAAAGTTTTGTTTGCATCTTCTACTGTGACTTAGGGAGTAAACGGACATTGTCCGGTAATTGGCTCAGTGCGAGACAATTATGCAAAAGACCAAAATAAAGAGTTACTCATTGTTTGTGATTACATTACCGGACAATGTCCGGTAATCTACTGTCGTCCGGTCCAGTGCTTAAGGTCAAGGTAAAGAGTTCTTCATTGTTTGTATGTATATTTCCATGAGAGCGGATAAAAATGATAATGAAAATATCGCTGGCTAGAAATCCAAGCGATATATGCATGGCCTTTTTTTCATGGGTCAGTTAAAAACAGAGACAACCAATTAGAAAATTGTAGAGGTTTAGATCATTCGAGTTCGGAATTTATTTATTATTTTAGTTTCTAGATAATCCCATTAAAATCATTACGAACTCTTAACAGAGTCAAAGAATGAATAGCGACAAGACGTTTTCTCTTTAAGAAAGAAAAAACCCGCCATATGTTAAAAGATGCTCCTGACAAAACGGTTGTAACGAAGGAAAAAAACAACATGAAAACCAAATTCATCGCTAGTATAGTTATCAAACAGTTTAGAATATGTTATTTATTATTTGTTTGTACATTACCTTTATCAAGACGAAGTATAAATATTCGTTGGCTCTATTAAAAACAAAAAATTGAACACCTCTGGAATTATCTTATATGCACCCACGAATCAGACCAGTCGTCATATGATTAGTGCCAGACCTGGGAATCACAAAAGATATCCATAAAGTGTGCTAAGCAACATAACCAAGGGCCTAACCAAAACAGAAGAGAGGTCTTTGGTCGTCATTTTTTGTCGCAAAAAGTTGGGGATGCTTAAAGGCGTGGGGGATGTGCAAGGGCGTGTTGGGGATGTGTAAAGGCGTGTTGGGGATGTGTAAAGGCGTGTGCGGGATGTGTAAAAGCGTGTTGGGATGTGTAAAAGCGTGTGGGGATGTGTAAAGGCGTGTGCGGGATGTGTAAAAGCGTGTAAAGCGTGTCTTTAATCTGTTAATCGATGAAGTATTATGTGTGACTTACATGGCTCGCAGGAATAGGTATAAAACCAATAAATAACAGCCCAAAGAATAACAGTCTTTCTAAAAGATGCATTCAGGGAAACCACAACTGACTTAAAGGTCCCTCTAAGATAACAAAATTTATAGCAGCCGTTAGAAAGCAATATCAACTAGATAAAATTCTTTATTGTCCAGCATAAGCACCAACATGCTTAAAAAAGGTTGGTGTATTGTTAGGAGGCAAAGTAAATTTGTAGTTGACTAAGAATTCGATTTAAAAAAATAGCTAATACGTTATACGTAGTCACAAAGACAAGGCATGAAACTATTAAATGAACATAAAGGCGAAGTTCAAATGAAAGCTCTGGGACCCTCGCTTAATGTTTTACTAGCCGTCATGGAGAATTCATGTGATGGATTACAGATATGTCACCAACAACATCAGATAGCAAGTGCACCATCACCTTAGCAATAAATAGACCATTGCGAAATTGCACTGGGGCTATTTTGGACTTTTATAAAACATCCCCGAGAAAGGTTACTTCATTATTGAATGCCAAGAAGCATGCGTCCGAAGCAGTTAATTTATATCACATTCAGAGAAACTTGGTAACAATTCCAATAGCAAATGTAAAACAAATCACGCAACATTAGGTGGTTAAAAGTCAAGAAAGTGGGATTTGGTGAAAAATAAAAAAAATACCACCCGTTTTATAATTGCCCTGTGACCACAACCGCTCAGATTATAAATGTTTTTTTCTCTTGCGTCTTGTAGGAATTCGAACTCTGAATCAAAAAGGCTTTATTCCTTTTTATGAGATAGTATGCTTTTGGTAAAAATTCTAGCCGTGTGAGGCTGGTCCGTGAGACAACTATTTGTACCCATGGTGTTACTCAGATAAGGACTTTAACAAGGGCCACTGGAGTTTATTAATGGTGTCGATTTTATCACTTAGAAAACTATTAACAGGGCACCCTATTTCTAAAAACGTCACGAAACCATCTGGGGCGTCTTGAGCTGTTTGCAACATATTCATTACTTGTTTGGATGAAAAAAAGGAACTACTCTGGAAGTTGATATTTATTGTGAAGCCAATCTTCGGTCAGATTTTATTGTTACACTAAGTCAGGGTTTTACATATTAAATAAAGTTCCCTCGGTGAAACGATTGTTCCCTAGGTACCGCAAAGTATATGGAAATACCTCTTCCATGTTCTAGCCCCTTTATAAAAATACACGTAAGATACAATACTCATATTTGGTACTAATACTTGAAAATAATCAAAAGAAGTTTTAATAAAGACGAAAACTTGGCAAAGTGGGCTAAATATCTCTTTATATATTGCTTTTGTCCGTCGATCTAATGATATGCCGTAATTTTACGTATCTTTATATAAGAAAGGATACTAAACAATACTACTAAAGCAAGTGGTGCAAGATACGAGAATGAGCCTTCAAGCGTAGATAATTTAATCCTGATACAAAGATAACTGTTTGTCAAAGAATGCCAAAGACATTTTCAAAGTCGCAATCCTTACCACCGCTGCCCAAAAAATCATTTGTTTTGTGTCTCTATATCTCGAAATCAGAGTTCCTCTACAAGAGCGATATCCCGATTGAACGATACGCTTTGTTCCCCTTGGGCAAGATTGGGGGCCTCATTTTCACGCAAAAAGACATGGAGCAGCTCGCTAGAGTTGCTGCATTCTTTGATCAAACACGCCTGCGATTATCTTGATTGAATTCGCCGCGAAAATGACTTAACACGTTTGTCAAATAAGTATTATAAACAGGAGTGAAATACCTCCGAGCCCACCGCAAAACTACCGCCACAACAACCCCCCAAATTGAAACAATAGGAAACACATTATATCTGGAGTAGAAACGTAGAGAGCATGTTGATAAACTTAGTAGAAATACGGTATTAAGTACGCATTGTGTACATAACGGTTTGAATATGCAGTATCGAGCGCTGAATTAAAACAGGCAATTATTTTTCGTGTTTTCACAGACGCCATAAAATGCCATGTAACCGTAAGAGTGGTGAGCGAGCGCGTTTCAAAACGAGCGGCCGTTCACGCGCCTATGAACCTCCTTAAAATACACCTCTTCTTAATAGACTGAGCACAAATTCAGGTGATGTAAAAACAAGACAAGTTCTTCATAAGAAAAAAAATAACCCCATGTGGTTATAAACAGTTAGCCAGGCGGCTCTTGAGAGAGAACAACTATCTTAGCTTTTGTGTCCTAAGCCGCACTTGGCGATTAAATAATCCTCAAATTCTGCTACAAAAATATCCGACCAAGTATTCTATAATGTGCCAGCATAAAGACGATACTGAGATAAAGCCACTAAGATAATATTGATATCCCTACGTTAGCCAGGGATTTCACTTCATCGATCTCTAGGTACAAGTCGATGAAATTGGTGAAATTAATAAACCCACCGTCACGTCACGCGGCAAAGGATAAAGGCCATTATTATACCGTTTAATAAACTCGGCTTAATATCGCGAGAGGGCTTACTTCAATGACTAGCTGTTATAGTCACCGCGACTTGATTCCGAAGAATCTGATGATAACCTTCGACCGCGCTTGTTAACAAATAAAGTGATATAAACCCATCAATATCCACTTTTTCGGGCCACCCTTTGAAAAATGGGTTAATTAACCTACGATATTTGATAGAAGAAGCTATACTTACGCGATTTCAAAATAACGTATTGCATTTTTTTTCTCTTTTTTTTATTTGTGTCTTGGGTCCCGCAGAATATCTGTCCTGCTTATATAACGGTAAATGAAGGTTATTATTTAATGTCATTAGGTATGAATGCCTTTCTTGGAATTTACAGGCGTTTGAGAAATTCTGGTATATACTAAGAGGCGATCATTCAAAATAGAAAAGACAATAATTTCAATGGACCCCAAAGCGCTTCTTTCTCTAACAAGCTAGGGATGTTATTTTAAAAATACATTAATTAAACAGATAAATAAAGTCACCCATGTAAGCTACAACGTGGTCGAGTTGAAGGCATAGCGAGACGCCTCTGGCCGCATACAATTCGACGTCGAAACACAGCTTAGAATCAAAATTGTGTGTGTATGGGTTTTCGTTTGTAGAGGAAGGAAAACCGTAACAAAACTCAAGATCATGAATAAGTCAGGGAAGCAAAATTAAATAGTCGGTACGTTATTTTAAATGGTCCATTACTAGACTTCATCCAAAATAATTTGTTGTTGCTTTTATCCATTCGTTGCTGATTTCTAGGGTCAGTAATGGATACAATGTATCATAATCAAAGTAAAGACAGGCTAAATAAAATAGGCTGGCTCGGCGTTGTCTCTGTCTCTATAGGGTACCCCGAGTGGCACATTGACGGAGTTGTCACTCTTGGGTTCGATTCTCGGTTAGACGGAGCGACCCAAAAGCTTTCACAATTTTTCAGACTACAAGCAACCTATATTCTGTTGTATCCCTTGACATTAGTGAAGAACAAGGAGCATTACACATGCCAAATGGTGATACTGAAGGTGAACGAGGTGAGGATAAAGCGAACCCAAAATACTCATTATTTTTCATATAATCTATAGACAACGACAACGAATCTACAGACAACGAACGCATAATTTTATTCTGATACCCGGACTTAACAGTGATTCTGGCGCATGCGTATACCAAATGGTATAGAGCGAGAACAAAGTGTCTTTCGTATTCAAAACAAGCTAATAATGCTAGAATAAAAAAAGTAATTTATACTTGACTTCAGATTAAGTCTTCGGAGAATTACTCATACCAAATGGTGGTAATGTTAGTCAAAGAAAGAAAAAAGTTTGTAGCGAAACCATAAGTATTTTCTTCAACAAGGCTGGAAGGTTACAATTATCAAAGAAAACACGCAGGCTATTCTGTTTGGCCCCTTGACTTCAGTAATTGCTATCGTTTATGAGCAGAGCCTCGCTGTTGTCTCGCCTGATCGACCATGTCTCATTGTTTCTAATGATCTCTTAGCACGTGTCATTAACACCGGCGTCACACCAAGCGTTCCCATGGCAACTGTTGCTCATGACAAGGAGATTATCTGAAATAACTTGTTGCCAGTTATTAGGCAGTAATTATTAGCGACGAATCGAATACAGTAAGATAGTAATAGATAAACTATATGTTCTGTTAAAAGAAAATTTGAAACTTCTGTTGGATGTCTGAATTTCTTAGCAGTTCACGCCGAACGTTTTAATTGACGCTTGCTGTGTTAAATATAGAGCATTAGAGATTTAACATCATGATTTAAACAGCTCTGGAACGACGTGTCTCAAACTAAAATAACTGAACACAAATGTACGAGTAGACAATTTCTGGAAATACAAATTAATTACACACAAGTTAAACCACCTGACCCCCCACTCTTAAGAAGGACGCTAAAACATTGAATATCAAAGAGGTTGTTTCGAGTGAATATGTGTGTACTTATTACAGGATGAATCGAGCCTTGGTAGAATGTGGGTTTACAATGGTAGCCAGCAAATCGGATTAAGATATCCTCGTTAACACGATTTAGAATTTACTATGCTTCAATAAAATCAACACATTAGAACCTATTACAAGTGTGTTGCCTGACTGAATATGCACTGTCAATCAAACTTTGGACAGTTCTCTTATTTTTTTCCAAGAGCACAAGGCTTCATACTTCATCGTTACACTTAAGGGAGTGATTAGTTTTTTCTTTACCCAGTAATTAGCCTGTCAAACCGTGACAAACAAGGGTCTAATTTCAGCACAATATCGGGACTTCGGAAGCATTCAATGACGAGCGCTGATTGGACGGTAAGCTGTTAGGTGGATATCTATGCCCGCCTAGATTGTTAATGTGTTGTTAACGCTGGCCATCATGTATACTCTTAATAGCCTCATATTAAGGGGCCATACCGTGAGCAGTTTAGTCCACACATCACATCGCGCAAGTATGAGCGACCATAAAAACATAGAAGATCGAAAGAGTAGGGAAGAGGAGATAGTCAGTCTGAAGCCACAAAACATCCACTCAATCGATGCCATATTAGGCAAGAAAGAGCCCGCGAGAAGACCAGAACAAGAGCGAAAGACTATCAACGACTCCAACCCAAGACTAGAGGAAGACGATATCAATTCAGACAATGATTTGAGCTCCAACGATGGTAAATCAGGTATAACCGCATCATTAACCTGTTGTGGGGTATTCCAGGATAGACCCTGAGTGTAATTTGATACTAATATTGTTCGTGCTGTATCTATTAGACGAAGCCGACGGTGACTCGTCAAAGAAAAAGCTCAGAAGAAACCGTACCACCTTCACAACGTTTCAGTTACACGAACTCGAGCGAGCCTTCGAGAAATCCCACTATCCAGACGTGTACACAAGAGAAGAGTTGGCGCTAAAAATAAGCCTCCCTGAAGTTAGGGTACAGGTAATTTAAAACTAATTTGTCTATCATCTCAATAAATGGAGCCCTATAAGTACAAGTTGTTTAATATACTGACAAATATAGGCGCTGCTTTGATATATAGTGCTTGATAAAGGCGTACAATTTACAGGTTGGAATAACGGTAAGATTAAGATGAGTCGTTGATAGCTGTTGTGGAGTTTTGTACGTCGTGTTAGAAATGTTGCAGTCTAAGAGAGTGTTAATTTGCTGACAAATATTGAGATCCCTGAAATCCTTAAAAACAAGTACCTACCACTGTGTAATAATAAGCCGAATAATCTCTCTACTTGACAAAAATAGCTTCATTCTATTATCGACACTAGGATTTTCGTACTAAACAGACGGAAATTTTTACGAGCTTTTTTTCGAAAAAAAAAAAAACGATCTCTTTAAATAATAGTTTCAGAGCCCGATATATGGTTCACTAAATAGTCAACGTGGAAATCCTTTTTCTTGCGAAGACGCTCAAAATTTCTACCAATAGAGCATTTAAATGAGGAATAATGCCTCATAATTTCCTTATTTATTTCGTTAACACTGCACTTACAAGTCAATGAAAACATTCACAGCTTGAAATATGTAGAATTCATTCATCAAATGTTAGTGGCACTGTACCCATTTATCATAATCTAATGTTTTATCTGATTCTTGGCTACAAGGCCATGTTTTTTATATTCTTTTTAACAATAACAGTTAGAGAAGTACATAATTATCCTTATAAGAAACAAACTAGGGTCAAGAGTGAAGCCGTTTAAGGTCTTTATGTGAGGTTTCCTTAAGGGCTGCTTAACAAATAGGCTCACTTTAGACTATTTTCGCAACGTGTCAGATTGAAGAAGAAAACTCCGCTTTTGTCATCTAATTAGCAACTAACAGGGAATTTGCATCGCATTTTAAACGAACCTCGCCACCTTAATAACGCGACTATGAGTGTACTAAGTGTATTATGTTGCTGGTTTTCTTCTATCACTTTCTAATTGCGCTGTTCAAGTAACGCTCGTGTAAGAACTGTCAAAGAACTTGGAAATAGTCAACAAAAGAATATTCTAAATTGGTTCTGTTTGATTCTCAACTCACAAATATACATTAATGTCTTCTTCACATGGGATACTAACTTCCATTTTCTTCTTTAAAAAAAGGCGTGTGGGCGCAAGTGGCTGGTTTTAGCCTATTCTTAAAAAATCATTTGCCATAACTTTAGTGCTTAATCTGAACGAATTCTACAAAAGAACATCTATAAAATAATTATTTCTCGTAAAAAGTAATTTCAGAACGTAAACTTAAGAGTTGACACTTTAAAGTTGACAAAAGCTGTTGTCAGAAGCGTCGTCGTCGCGAGCGCCACTCAAGAAAGCGTTGCCAAGAAAAAAAAGAGAAAATTGTTTAGTGAAGGTGTTTGCCAAAGCTAAATATTTAATATCGGTTTAGACTGGGCTTAGGGTAATTATTTTCTTTTAATGAGCCAAGCCAATTAAAAAACTTTCCCTAAATTCTTGCAATTAGCTCTCTATGGAGCCGTGGCAATTTTTTTTTCTGCTCGGTTGGTTCTCTTCTAACATTCGTCTTAACATCTTAGCCACTCGTAGGAGAAACGGCAGGATATCCCAGGCCATGATTGCAGGCATAAGCTAGTGCCTGCCTTGAGCGCACAATGGTATTATTAATTGTCTTTAATGAGTAAACAAAGGTTTGTTAACGGTCTGGTACATTTCAAATCTGAGAAAGTAAAATGTTAATCCCCAAACGGCTCTCGTCTTGGCACTGTCTTAAAATCGACATTCCACGCCACTAAATAAGCCATTTTTATCATATCTACTGTATTTTGGACATAAAAGACCAGTAACGAATGAATTATAAATGCATGGATAACTTTCACTGAAGTTTCTGAATAAGCAGTCAAAATTGGTCTTATACTAACTACATTTTCCGATGTATAATTTCTAACAAAACAGCCTTGGTACCTCGCGAGTGGATAGGGATTTGGGATATATTTTAGACCCACTTCTTTTGTTCGTTTCTTTTCTTTTCAAATAGCCTCCATGGGCTATACTTTCAAATTACCCCGGATATAAATTTTGTGCAATTCACAAAAAGGTGATTTCAAGATAAACTTTATGTTCTGCTTAAAAAAAGGGCTCATTGGCTAAGGTCTTTAAATTCATCTATCAACTTAATTGCACAAAACAGACTTTATTTAAATGCGAAATTCTAATGTTTTCAATTCGAACCTCCGGTGTCTATATATAATATGTTCAGCTCAAGAAGACAAGGAAACGACAGAATTCAGAAAGTTTAGATACTATTTAAGTCTCGTATTCCGAATAGCTTCTTCTTTGTGTCTTTTCAAATATAACAAGTTATGGCTAGCTAGAAAAAGAACTGAAAACAGTCTGTGATTTCTGAATAGACTACTTTCATCTTCACATGTCCTAGTACCGAATAGAATACTTTTATCTCAACGTCCGAACAGGAAAACAAAAAAATCCTTATTCCAAGTTTTTCTTAGATGTCTATTTAATGATTCACACCTCTACAAAACAAATAAATACAGTCCAGTAAACGGGGTAAATATTGCTTCATCGAGAACAAACACTGTCAGACGATGAGAAACCAGATGATGTGCTAATACACGATACATCCAAAGCAGATAAAAACAAATATCTACTAGAACATGAACCTTAGATGCCCAGGGCAACACTCAGGAAGCGCTGCTTATGTAACGTGTAGGAAATGATATAATGTATCTCTTGTATGGCTGTTACGCTCCATTAGGGGTTATTGTTAAATGCATCGAAAAGGAACAAGGATTTTGCTCAATAAACCACCTGCAACAAGAAACGTTTATTTCTCAGCTTTTCAATATCCTCGGGCAAACCCTAAAGTTACTTTGAAAATAATATAAAACAGTGTAATCAGGTTTATATGATTTTGAACTCAGACCCTCCCAGGGTAGACAGAATAAAAATAAAAAGGCTACATCAGGCAAATACAGATTTATTAGGCCTCTTATGTTTGAGGCACTAATTCGGGATGAGTAATTTTTTTTTGATGATTCATCATTACACAGAGAACAAAAGACGTCAGCATTGATTGTATCAAAAATGAAGTAATGGGTTTTCGTGGATGTTTTAGCACCGAATACAAGTTAGTAAAAGCGGACGTCAATATGATATGTGATAAATCTAATGAAATGCAGTCATAAGTTATAGGAAGCCCCGAAGCGACCATGATTATGGCATGAAATACACCCTAAATATTCACCAAATTGATATGGTGATTGTTTAAATACCATACTCTAACTTTATTTTAGCTCCATTCAACGATTATCTCGCTTGATAGTAATGTTTATTTATGGTATTGTTCATTGTACTCAAAGCGCTCTTTAGAATTCTGCCTTTTGTGCCACTTATCTCTATAACTTGCAAGACCTCTATTCTGTTACCCGTCGCATACTGCCTATTTCGTCGCTCACTGATAACTAATTGCTCGATTCCTTGATCTATCGAAATTCAATTTACCATCACATAATGTTTAATTAAAATCTAAGGAAGTATTATTCATCAGAAGCGATAACCACGCGGATCCTTAATTCAAACCCTGGGACCGCTTAATGGGTTTTAAAAAGCGCAAGATTTGCTAGCAATAGATAACGGACATTATTATTAACCAATTTCCCTTCTAATTTACCACAGGTGTGGTTCCAGAACAGAAGAGCAAAATGGCGTCGACAGGAGAAGATGGAAATGGCGAGCCTGCAAGACCTCCCCTCCCCGTCCAGAACAAGCGGATTCGGTAGTCTGACGTTCTCAGATATGTGGAAAAACCCGCTCACACTGACTGGCCCATACGGGGCTTTGTTCCCAAGGTCCGGGGGATCCCCGCCACCGGGTATCGGGTATTACCCGCCATATGGCCATTCGGCGCTCGCCGCTTTCTCGTATTTACCCCAAGTCGGGTGTGGTTCTGCGATGGCAGAGATGACAATACCCCTAAGCCCCCCCTCGAATTCAACCGACGAGCGATCGTCTAGTATTGCTACATTAAGGCTCAAGGCCAAAGAACATCTAGAAAGCATGGGAAGAGATGAAAGTCTGTCTGCCTGAGGGCTTTAACTAAACACCATCCCGGGCACTAATACGTGGCTACTCGTATCAGATTTGCCCGAAATATCGCAAGATTACCCGCCGATAATCGGGATTATCTTCCAAAGACGTAATGGAAAACATTAGAACTGTTAAAGATAGATTTGAAAAAAAAAAAAAAAACGGTGGGATATTCTTTTATTTTAATCTTTGTACAAAGTCGGTGTTAACCTGGTATAATATGATATTAAGGGCTAGGAGAAATTAATGTAAAGTTAGTTCCATGGTTAAACCACAATATATGCAATCTTGTGTCGTCAGTCTATCCGAAAATCGTGTAATTCACTTAGTTTTATCCGGCTAATTTAAATCCAGTTACACACTCACAGTGGTCTACCTCTAAGGCACGGACTATAGCTCTTGCGATGTCGCTCTTTCTGTTTGTTTTTGTCTGTGCACTGAGAAATTCACCTCGTTTTCTGCGTTCTTCATTGACAGTTTCAGTGAAGAAGAGGCAAAAAAAAAAAAACGTCGCAAAGAAAAAGTCGTGATCGCAAGAATCATTAATTTAATTTATTCCTCGGGCAAACTAATATGTGTCCAAATAATAGTTCTGACCGGATTCATTTCGAGGTTATCTCAACTACAAATGAACCGTCTTCCATATAAATATAAGAAGAACTAAATAAAAACTCTAGAACAAATTTAATAACTAGGTAGATGGGTGTAAGTGTTAAAGATAATTGTCCTATGCTGTAGTTATTTCAAATGTGTGCATTAAACACCATGCAGTTTTGTTCTTTTGAGTAATTGAGCGCTGAATGCAAAAGCGCTTTTCCCATTTGTAAATAGATGACCGAATTCTGTCTAAAACAGATACAAAGTCTTTGTACAATAAAATGTCTGATTTCATGAAAAAAATTGTATCCTGTTATTAGCGGTTTTATTTACACTGTACAATACAAGGGATCCTGTGTTTTTTTAAGGGTGCCAGGAAACAATCATAATTTCATCAAAAACGAACCCTGGAATTCAAGGGGATTTCGGTTTGTCCCTGATAAACCCAAGGTTGTCAATTCATGGCTGGTCCCTAGGCTGCTGGCGAATGTTATGAGTGGGAAAGAGGGCTTTATTGGGTAATTATGGCACTCATTTAAATCACGAAGTCTACATTGAACATCCACAATTTTCTTGTCTCATAGCTGACAAATTTCAAAGGGTATCCTGAGTTCCGAGGCTTATGATTTACAGTTTTGGGTAAATTTTTCCCCTCATTTTTATCTTATTAATTTTAGAAACAGATATATTTGCTTACTATCAAAATCTCAACCCTTTTCAAATGGTAAATTTTGGAGAGGGGATACTTTATGAGGTCGGGAAATATCTATATAAATTCTGGAATTGTACATTTAACTATTAAATCATTAAACATTGTTTCATAACTTTCAACAACAATATATGCCAAAAATATATATTCCTGGAGTTTTGTCTCTCTTGTCTTTTTTCCCCTTAATTTGTTTTATTGGCAACTAATATGTGCATTGCATCTGCTAATTAAACGCTACTATCTCAAACAATATTTTATTCCTTCAGAAGTTTAATGATATTGTTGCGCTCATATCTCATTTTGACCACACAACTTGTTTATCTGCCTGGCAACCATCAAATTTTTGTTAAAGCTATGTTTGTCTCTATGGCAAGTCAACTGTTGGCATATCTTTACAAGATATGTATCTAGTTTATGACCAGACCCATGTGGTCTTGCTTTAGCTACCCCCATGGAAGCTAACAAGATAGCATAGCAACCAGTACAGTTTCAAATATAAAATGCAAAAGATAAGAAATACTAAATATAAGCCCTGAAAAATAATATGTTCAATATCTTAGCTACTTCACAGGCCAATTTTTTAGAAATGTTTCCTAAGAAAGGTGAAAGAAAAGTTGGTCACACTTTTTTGCAGGGTAGTGGGGGAATTGTATTGCTCCCTTACTCCCACCGCAGAGTTAACTAAAACTAAGCCTTCTGTTTTTGTATCTTTTTGAAATCTCAACACACACTGGTCAGTCAAGAGGCGAAAGAAGTGTTGTGTATGTCCATAGGAAACTCCATAAACAGACAATCTTCCCAATCATTTTTAGGGCAATGAGGCCCTTCATATAAGTACTTATAGGGAAAAAATCTGAGGTTTTTCTATGACAAATAATATAGAATTCTATCAATTTATTTTTAGTTAGAAAATCTACAATAACATAATAGAAAAGCACATCATGGAATGCAGAACTGGAGGGCTAGGGGGGATAACCTCATATAATCCTAAAATAACTGGGGTAGCTAACAAATGAAAACACATTATTTGACATATGTTTTTTTCTGTGTACAGAGACTGGGAGTGTTTTTTATCTTGAAAACAGAGCATCTCCCCACCTCAAACATTCCGTACACCCTCAATTATTTTTTTTTCTTGCTTCTGCCATTTATGTACCAAGAAGCTGGCCTGAATCCAACCCCTATTTTGCCATCGATACTGTCTATCAGGGGCGTACGTAGCCTATAGGCCTGCAGTCATTTGACTGCAAAAAAAAAAAAAAAAAATTGCATAACGAGGGGGAAAAATCAAATTTTTACTCATTCACTTTTATGTACGTAGTTTTATATATATGATGAGGATAAAAACTATAATTTTCTTAATCATGGTAGTTTACAGATGATTTCCAAACATATTGTTATGTCGTTCAGTGCCACGTGACGACTGAAGTCCTATTTTAGATCGAGGATGACTGAGGATCGTGTAATATTCTCAAACGTCTGATGCATTGACGCCAATTTCAAACCCAAAAGCGGGAGCTATGAAATATTCACAGGGATGCGGGATGAGGTGCCACGCCCTTATTTAGCTCCTGAATGCTTTGAATGCAACTTGTTAAAATCCTGCGTACGCCCCTGTCTATTGATCACTGGCAGAACCCACGTGGTACATCATTTTGTAAACAAATATGTTTGGTTAGAGTCCAGCAAAGCATTGCCTGGTTTGGGCTGCATGCACTTTTAAAGGCTTTTCATCGTGTATGCATTTTTTTGTTCCTTGCGCACCCCCACCCCCCCAATCTTCACTTTTCTAATGGGTTGTCCCTAACCAAAATGCAGTTACGTAAATACTGCTTTACATATACAGGTAGGGAAGTTTTCCCTAGATGATGTCACGTGACCCTTCCTTTGTCACCATGGCTATATATTTACGGAGATGACGGATTCTAAAAACTATATAAAGTGAGTTGATCCCTAGTACCCTCGGTTTTCCATGCCTTAGTCATAATGGCATGGAATGGAGGGTTATTTTACTGTACGTTCTTTTTATAGCTTTACGACAATCACACCGTTTATTATACAACTACAATCGCGGACAAAATGTCCTTATAGGTAAAGAAGCTTAATTTGTTTTGCATTTTTCCCTGGAATCTGAAATTTCTTTATGCATAAATGGACAAAAAAGGCACGTGCGTTTATATTTAAATTGTGTTTCTTTATGTAGGAGGTATTTTGTTAGGGATTACGACTCCGAAATAGCCTTAGGGAAAATTGCGCAAAAAATTGCGTTGTGAAAATACCGGTGTTGGTAAGGTCTGAACCGTGTTTTAATATTAAAATACCGAATTCATAGTTTTACATTGCAATTTGCTTTAATTGGATATAAAGCATCACTGTTTAAATTGCATTATAGAAAACTATTGTCATAAAAATATATATGTATATGTTACAAATACTATATACAAGCCCTCTCACATGAAAGGGTAATAATATTGATTGTATTGCTTGCATTATGAGCTCGAATTCCCCTCCTCCGGGCTGGAGATTGAGGCGGAATGTTTCTTCGCTTTGTGGCGAAGATCCTCGATGCTTGTCCTCCTCATATCATGTCCCTGGGGTGGACTCAGGGGCCCTTTTAGATAAGGGACCATAGCAGGATGGATATAGTGCCTCAGGAGGTGTGGCGAGTAGTATCCAGGAGCGCCAATATGTGGCCCCATGGGACCATATTGGGGAGGTGCTGTGGCGTATGGAGAGATGAGGCTGAGAGCAGGGACGTGGGGGTTCCACCGGTCCATGAACGAAGGGGGCACGGGTTGGTATGCAGTATGAAGGGGCGGTAATTCAGTAGGGACCCCACGGTACTCTCCGCCGTGTCCTGGGTACATAAAGTTGGGGCTCTCTCGTCCGAGGGCCTTTTCTCGTTTACGCCACTTGGCTCTGCGGTTTTGAAACCAGACCTGGTCGAGAAAGGACATGAAAAGTTTGAATAGAGTGCAGTGAAGAAGGCCCCAAAACACTAGCTATTGATACAATAATTGTCATTCGCAAAATATCTTTTGGGTAGCGAGATGTGGAAAGAGTTGTAAAAAATATTCCTTAATTTATACAGATTCTAAGCGAACGAGTTAAAAAATAAAAAAAATATCCTTCTATGTATTTCATATTATTCCTTCACTACCTTTATTCACTCCAATTTATTCAAAAAGACAAAAATCATACAAGGTCCGCGTGAGTAGGCGAGGTGTTTTACTTGTCAGTCCACACGGGTATTAAGATGATAAGATAGGGGTTAATAGCGAATAGATTGATATGTGGTATTTTAATGGCCTTATAAGTTGTCAGCATCATTCCAGTTTATTTGTAATGTGTCTTCATTTAATAGAGTCTAGATCGACGTTTTGATAAAGCGGACCGGTTATCTTTAAGTATAAAGCAGTAATTAGGTCTGTCGAGCCGAAAAGCCAAACACCACAAAAATCGCATGTCTTCAAATCAACTCACAACTATTCTTGAAACTTCAATATTATTTTTCCGAGCAAATTATTATTTCTCTTTCACATTTTATGATTTAGAAGGTTGTTACTTAATTAGATCAAAGATGCGTTTAAGTGATAATAGCCCTTTGTTTCGGCCGCATTTTTTGTTAATAACCTTGTTCTATTTGGGTTCGTGTTTTTTCATCTTTAGTTGACACTGTGCCCTTTTAGCGCTGCCCTTTTTTCTCTAAATAGACTCAAAACCTTTTAAGCACAGTGTGCTCCCGATATCCCGCAAAGAAAAAAACAGCAAAATGACAAAACAACTGCTTTGGGAGTTTTTCAGATGATAAGTGTTGTATAAAATCAGTAGACCTTATTACTGTGTGTCATGTCATCATTAACTAGTCGGAAAAGTTCGTGAGATTGAAAGACTAATTAATTTTCTTAATCGTTTAGTATGTCTGTGAATTTTTTGAAAATAGCAGACATGCTTGGCTATCCATAACATATTTGCTTTTACTGAAAACATAATTTTGCTTTTATCTTTGCTTTTAGATTAAATACACGATCTATCTGGTTAACAGCTAGAGTCCTTTGGTACCCTATATCAAAGTCACCAATAACAAAAAATAAACACCCCAAACATATAATACACAAATATTATGTGTAAATGTTTGAAAGTGTCCTCTACTTCAAGTAATGAGATGAATGTAGAGATGTTAAGCCAACCAGCAAAACCTTTCAAAGTTGAATAATGTCTGATTGAATAATGAACTTTATTTATTTGTCCAATATATTATCCCCTAAGGCCTTTTGGCGCTAAGCGAGTTTCGTCTGACTTAGAATTACAAAAATACCACTTTTGATCAAACTTCTAGAGCAAACAACCTTTCTTTTTTGTGTACCACAGCATTTTTGTTTGTGTTCTGGTGTATGTCTTGTGAATTGAACAATGAAACAAAAATTGGTTTGACTAATAATTACAGCAATTGAAAAGCTATTGTATTTGTATTCACTTAAAATCAAAATTTAATCTGACTTAACTAACAAACAACCAACAAACAATTTCGGGCAATACATACATGCCACTAAACGAGAACAACTTGTTGAAATAGATAACTTCCTTTACAAGCGAGTCTCCTTGTTTGATTAAGCTAACGGAAAAAATATCAAACATAGTTCTTTGCGACCTACTGCAGAAAGTTGGGCAAGAGAAGTTTCTGCAACACTGCTCTCATTATTAGTCTGCCTCAAAATCGAGTTGGTATTCTATTCGTCTTGCTTTTAAACGAAATTCGAGTTAAGTTTAATATGACCAACATCCAACATGATAATATTTTGAGAAGTGTATAAATCGTTTTTATTTAAGATAGAATGTCGCATTCTTTTTTATTTATTCTTTTTTTGATTTGTCATATAAGAAAAACAAACTTCAAGGAGTTAGGTACTACCATTCACCAAAAAAGGAAATTTCCCCTGGTTCCTGACAGATCAGCAGCATTTCCCTCGTTAAAATAGCGTGAAGCTTTATCAAAGTATTGTTCCCTTGTTATCGTGTTTTTAGCTGTTTAGCACAGCAACGGACTTATAGATGAGATTGCAGCATGCCAAAATACCGGTCCAATACGAACAAGTGGGTCTAATTGATGAGGCTGAATTATTATTACTTCAAATTGTTTTTTCTCTTCATTCTAGAGGTATCGAACAACATTAAACGACAAATGAATTGTTTAACAATGAATAAGTTATTGTTTACCAATGAATAAGTTCATTTTTTTCCCTAAAGGGATCAATACGGCGAAGAAAGAGAATTAGAGAATTAACATTAGAATGGTCAAATATCACTTATAATAGTCGTAGTCAACCCGCATGATAATTCAAACTTCTTTAAAAAAAACAATGAAAAAATGATTGCGATTTATTTTGTGCAGTCTCGACAAGTTTCGCGACTTATCAGACGTCTAGCTGGCCGACATTAAAGAGTTAGTTGAGAAACACATCTTTACATGAAATGTTAAGTGTTTGATATGTTGGTTGTTTTTCTTACCTGTACTCTTGCCTCGCTCAAGTCCAGCCGAAGGGCAAGTTCCTCTCTCGTGAACACATCGGGGTATTGCGTTTTCTCAAACGCGCGCTCGAGTTGGTGAAGTTGGTATGTCGTGAACGTAGTTCGACTTCGCCTGACTTTCCTCGGCTTTCCATCCTCACCTGCGCTCTCTTCGCCACTGCCATCGTCCTTCATCACTTTTTCTTGTTCCTCTGTTTGAATAAGAGTAATTTTTAGACCTGTTTGCTTGATCGTACTTTATAGGTCAATTTTAATTGTTCGTCAGTGTCGAGTTGCGATACTATCAAAATGATCATTCAGAATTAGTCTATATTTTGGCTTTGGAGAAACAGATCATTTTAAACTTGTTTATTTAAGGGTTATTAAGGGTAAATTCTAGAAAATGAGGGCCATTAATTATGCTTCATTCATTATCAGGATGTTACTGACTATGCTTTTAATGAAGTTGAAGTCACAGCGCATTTAAAGAACTATTTCTACCAAGAGGCGAGCGATCGAGTAGTTTTTTTAGGTTCACACTCTGAAGGTAAATCCAAAAATACCCTATGTTTGATCGTCAAATGAGATGGTTTTCGATGGAAAATAAGGAAACAATGTTTAGAAGTAACAGAGTACTGTTAACAGCGTTTACTTGTCGGCCGGATACATATAAATTTGTTTGTAATAGTCTCAATTAAACAACTTAACACTATATGCCCTGTCATTCACACTGTGCTTTGACAAACAGTTACTTTCCGTAATCCTACGAGGGCCGACATACGACCGCGGCGACCAATGTCAACTACTTAACCCCTAACAAGATTAGCTGTGTTATTTGTAAATCAATGATTGTATGAGAAGTGGCGAGCCGAACTCACCAGTGTCGCTGGTATCTCCTTGGCCTACTGGGTTGTACTCAACCGGTCGTTTCTCTTCACGCTTTGCCGTCGAATTCTCTCGATTCCCCAAAATCATATCTATAGTATAACCTTTATTTGAGGCTTGGATGAGAGCAGACTCAACGGAATGTCTGTGCATTTGGCTGGTCTTTTTGTCCTCAGATTCAGAGTACACCATGCTTGGCCTTTGATAGCGATTCATCGCCCTGTACTGCTAGAAGTAACTGCGTGCGTTCTTTCAGGGTGAGGTCCACGTCTAACTTGCGAATGACGTTCCTGTTGAATGCAAATTTTATGTTTGTCTCTAATCTCTCGGTATTGTTTGTTAATCAAAATGACCGTTCGTCAGTTTCCTAATCAGTATTTAGTTTCGCTACACAATGACGCGAGAATAAATAGCCTTATCGCTTGAACCAATCAGGTCATCGGAATCCAATTAGAATGGTTTTTTTTTGGCAAATAATACTCAGGTATGTTCGCTTCAACGCCCCCACCATGCTCGCTACACGGTTCCCTTTTATGAGTTAACTCTGTTATTTCAACATATACTCACATTATTGACTCTCACGATTAGAAATATTTCGCGCTAAAGTCTTAGAAAGGTTCACTAGAAGCTAGCATTATTGATATTTGTTCATCACGTCCAAAGCACTTGTTATGTATATAGAATTAACACGAACTCCCAATACAATTAACATCCAATAAACTAATTACCTCCCCTATGTTGTCATGGATATATAGCCTTGTACTGTTGTTTTCCAAAGCTAATTTACCCAATAAATTAATTAAAGTAAAGTGCACACAGTCTTTGTAAGCTAGCATCGATGATAGCCGAGCACATTGTGAACAGTTTCTTAAACTATGAAATGAGCAATACATCAAGTATGATCACAAAAACAACATGAAACGGGCTCTTGCTGTCTTGCTTCGACAGGGGGCGCGACAAAGCCTCATTTTCCATTAAGAGTCCGGGCTATGTGTACTATGTATGCTAAACCCAGTTGTTAAAACACAATAGTCCATATCCCACCGGGACCTAATGGAACTCTGCGGGATCTCAGCTAAACTTAACGCGTTTTTGTTATGCCAAACTAATGAATCCACGGTTTCTAATTAACGAACAATCCCTAGTACTTGGTCAACAATTGTTTTTTCAATAAGACGAATAGTGATAAAAAAGCCCCAGCGGCGATGGATGTGACGGCTGTTAAATGATAGCCACGGGCAACGTGCTCTTGTATTATTACACGCCATATTTTAAATAATAAAGCCAAATAAGCTATTAGAGCTCTCCTTTAGCTCATTACTAGCAACGTCATGCCGGGAAAAGGTTACAATGTCCAAAAAAGGCCTCGAGATTCCCAAGTCTTATTTACTTGTGTTTTGCACTCTCGCAATGATTAATTCAACATAAGCAAACTCAATAACTATGGAACAAAAGACAGGATTTAGCTACATTCTCGGAAAACCAGTTATTCGTGGCGTTGTGTTGTGCTATTGTTTTAGCTTGATAGGTACTGAATTGTGGCTTTCAATTAAAATTACGAATACCATATTTTGATAAGCAACACAAAATGGCCTATTGTTTTATTACGTTCCATCTCGCACCGAAATACCGAAGCACCTCAAAAAAGCCAACGCGTTTAAGTGTTGGAGTAGTATTAAACAAATTTGTAAAGTGGATATCAAACATTCATCGTCGCAAATAACTCTTACTATTTGATAGGATCTTTTCAAATATATTATTTTTTTTTTTTGCTTTCTTTGTATAATAACTCTCAAATCACGTTCAATTATGTAACTTGTATCACTGCCTTTTCCTTTATACCAGCTCTGCTTCTTAAGCACCTGACTTTAGAATCCGATGAGCTTATAAGCTTATCAGCTCCAGCTTATATAAATTTTCTACTTTTGAAAGAACAAAAGCATTACACAATTAGATTTAACAACCCTCCAGAATTCTCCAGAACTCAGACAGAAACTGTGTCCTGACCCTACCATAACCTTTACGTGCTCAAAGCATTGCCTTGCGCACCAGTATTGCTAGTCTATACGCCTCTTATATAACCAGATTATAAAACAGAAGGGCAGATCTATCTTCGTCGTTGTACAAGCAAATATTGTATCTTCAGCGGCTTCTTCTTTTAGAGTTTTATATATTTTTTTATAAATTCTTATATACTTTTATATAGCTATCTATTTTCATGACGCTTTTGTGACTTGACAATGGTTGAAGAAATACAACTAAAAGTATCACTATACGCCTCTTATATAACCAGATTATAAAACAGAAGGGCAGATCTATCTTCGTCGTTGTACAAGCAAATATTGTATCTTCAGCGGGTTCTTCTTTTAGAGTAATATATATTTTTTTATAAATTCTTATATACTCTTATATAGCTATCTATTTTCATGGCACATTTGTGCCTTGACAATAGTTGAAAAAATATCACTAAAAGTATCACTATACGCCTCTCATATAACCGGATTAGAGAACAGAAGGGCAGATTCATCTTTTCGTCGAAATGCAAAATTTGCGTCTTTTAACGGCTCATTCTTTAAGAGTTTTATATAGTCTTATATACTTTAATATAGCTAGCTATCCACATGGCACTTTCGTGCCTTGATGATGATGGAAAAAGTTGTGCCACTCTATTATGTAAACTTTGTAGCACAGTCTGGCGTCAGCTCCGCTGTACCTTCTGCTGTCTGTATATTCCGAGAAAGTGTTCAAGGCACATTTCTATTGAGCCTGAGTACGGGGGTCTGTTAACTCAGGCTAATTCCTATTCCTACTATAAGTATTTTGGGAAGAGATATCGTATCGATATTATCTGAGAAGGCTCTGCTTCCCCTGAGGCTAGTTGGGTCTGGAGCAGGAAACGGGTTGCCAATACTTTTCTCGATGGTATTTGTGAATCGTTCTCAAATCATCAGATTTTAATGATGAAAATGCTAAGGATGATGATGATTATAATAGTGGAAATTAAAACAATGATGATGCTGATGCTGATGATGGTGGTGTTGATAATGATTATAATGATGAAAATTAAAAGAACGATGATGATGATGATGATGATGATGATGATGTTAATGATGACAATGATAATGAAGAAGATAAGTTTGATGTAGGGGTGAGGGGAGGGGCTGGCGATAGAACAATCCACTCTAAATTATGGGCCGCTGAAAGAAAATTAACTTCCACCACGAGCTAGGACATGATAAAGAAAATTGACAATGGTAAACGAGTCCCCCCCCCAGAGGCGTAGCCAGGAGGGATGGCCCAGGGGGCCCGGGCCCCCCCTTCTGGCAGCCAAAGCTACAGTAATTGTATGAAAGATTATCTAAAATACAGGGGGAAATGCTTGAAAGGGCCTTTTGGGCCCCCTCCTGTTAAAAGTCCTGGCTACGCCGCTGCCCCCTCTAAAAAAACTGGCAATTGGCGGAACGAAGATGATAATGGTTAAGGAATAATGGTGATGATGATGACTACGACGAGGATAATGATGGAGCCGATAAAAAGGACAATGAGCCCCTTCTCCTTTGCGCCATTAGCCCCTATCTCCGACACAACTCTTGCACATGAGACAAGTGACAGGTGAAGTAGCAAAACCTCCATTGTCTATGAATGCCGATGTCACAATATCATAACCTTGAAAAATGACATCAAAAAGATATTAATGACTCACTTAAAATGTTTCATTCATTTAATTACTGAGTTATGTCTTGCTAGAAAGAACTTGTAAACATGACTTAGTCCGCATATGAAAATGGCACTAAAAGTACCAAAAGGTTTAACAGCGATTTATCTATATCTGTATATCCTTATCTGTAAACAAGAGCGAAGAAATGATTCTCTACGTGATAACAACAAGACGTGAGCTATTGTAAATGGGTATATTGGTCGAGCAGCAGATATGCGGTTATTAGATACCGAAGTCCATAGTCATTAAAAAGGAACTGACTTTGAATATCTTTATTGGCTGAACCAATATCCTTCCTATTACTTCGACTGCTGTAGATTAAGCGCAGTCTGATTTGATAAGGAAACGTGGGCGGACGGCGGATATGTAACAGACAGCAACATTGATCATTATATTTGCAACGGCGAGACAAAAAAACACGTGTGTGAAGGAGAGAGAGAGAGAGAGGGAGAGGGAGAGAGAGAGAGAGAGAGAGAGAGAGAGAGAGAGAGAGAGAGAGAGAGAGAGGGAGAGAGAGAGAGGGAGGGGGAGGGGGAGGGGGAGGGGGAGGGGGAGGGGGAGGGGGGAGGGGGAGGGGGGAGGGGGAGGGGGATTTTTCTGGGGGGAGGGGGAGGGAGGAAGTTCTCTGATAAAAATCTAACCACCTCCGAAAGAACAAAAAATGATTTTTTATGCCTTTGCCTTTTCAGTATCTCCACGGGACGTTTATTGCCGAATTTGGCTACATACCAGAGCTTAGGTTTTTTTAGTTTTGTCTACAAATAACACGTGTATTGAACGAAAAAAGGACTTTTGGCCGTTGTGGGGGGGGGGGGGGGGGGTGCATTCGCACCCTCGCACCCCCTGCACCTCCCCTGGGTAGCGGCCTTGTGTTGTTTACTGCTCTCTTTGACTATGGAGTTCCGTATAACAGTAGACTGAGACTAGATGGTAGGGACTAAGACCAGAAGGGGGGGGGATCTCCCCCCTCTTCCTGGTCAAATAAAGCTATTACGTCTGTATATGTTATTTCCCGTATTGTGAAATACAGTGACTGAGGTCTGATACAGACCGAGGCCGAAGGCCGAGAGCAAGTATCCCAAACAACAAATCGGGGTAGCCCGAGTGTCAGGACTTTTTCTTCTTCCCTTTGAAGGATATACCAGGATGCGATAAAAAGATTTGTTTTTCCTCTCCCACTTTTGAAACAAAAAATAATCGTCTTATAATTAGATAATCTGATAATCGGGGCTACTCACAACGGGTGTATGTCCCTTCATTTGGGTCCCCTGTGTCTACCTGCAAGCCAAGCGGTCAGCAGTAGTTCATGTAACGTACCCATAGCAACAACACACTCGGCCTACCTCAGATCACAGTAGAACGCAAGCTTTCGAAGGGGACTTTGTTGCTATCCCGAAAAATATAAATTTTTCTTTTAATCCCCCCTCAAATTAACTGATAATATGAGTGTAAGAACATACAACCCTTCTGTTTTGATTGGAAACTGGAATGAGGACATCTGTCTTGAGGAAGTAAGTTTTTGAACTGTTTGAAATGCAGCGATTTCTTTGCTGCAATCCTGTTTTGTTTTTATTCTTCTTGGATCTATCCTTGTTGTTACTGAATCTTGAATTAACGTTTTCATATTGTTACAAATATCCAGGATTTTTTAAATATAAGTTCGATTCAATGAGATGATTCACTGGTAATAGTGTATCGGCTTGGAGATATTGTTATGAATTCGTTTGATTATTGCTTTACTTTCCCAGTCGGCGGTAGCTCAAATTCTATTATTAAAATCTACAGGACAAATTAAAAGACTTCCTCGACAAGAAGGAGAAAGGAGAGCTTTTAATTCAAAAAGCTTCTAACTTACTAGGAAATATACTCAAGAAGGTAAGATAAAAGAATATTTCACGACTCTCTTTGATTTCGCTATCTATTTGTGTTATTCTTTACGAACACATTTCCCGATAAAGCATGTGAAATATATTTTCGAGAATTCCTTGTCTGTAAAATTGCACAAATGTACTTATATTTATCCGCGGCTGTTTTTTTCCCAAGACTGAGCTTTCTGTGTCTCACGATGGGTACCTTCATTTCGGGGATATTGTGTGCGTGTATAACCCCGCAAGCGAAGTGTTATTGACGGCCAACATGTCTGAGAGTAAGATGCGTGATGCCCAGAGCCTTGGAGGTCCTTGCGATATATCTGCATCCAAGTCACTTCAGCCATGTGTCCGCAATACCTTTATGATTGTCAGGTTTGTAAGACAGTCACTGCTGCAAGGATTTAAGGATTTTGAGGGGAGGGGGGGTTCGTTAACACATTTAGCAGATGATTTTATCTTAGGTAGCTTGCAGTGGTGCTCAATTTTCCTTCATTAAAGTGGTGGATGGTTCTTTCAAACCCCTTGAACTCCCCCTGGGCCTGCTGCTTGTGCTGGATTTTTTCGTGATCACTTATAGTGAAAGCACATTTGGTTAAAGGGGCAGTTGCACATTTGTTTCAAAGTGAAAATACATGGTCGAATCGTCATTTCTTGTAAGCGATAAAGACGGCTGAGAGAGTATGTAGACGTGAAATCTGTTTGCATCGCCCCGAATTTACTCACAAGAAGACAATCAAACAGCTTTTAGATAGTGTCCAGTAGTTTTTCTCTGTGCTGGATTGGCGATGGTAGCATTCTTAAAAAATAACGCTTCTGGTGCAACTGCCCCTTTAACATTAACAAAAAAAGTACATTTATAGCAGGGTGGTGAAGAGGGGGGGCCCATCACGAATCACAAAGTTATTTTTCAGACTTTCACGAGAAGGGGGAGGGATGGACACCACAAACAGAACTTGAAAATTGTTTTCATTTTCTTAATCTGAAGTATGAAAAAAAATTATTAATACATAGAAAAAAAATTGTGACCTTAATGCATATCACTGATAAGTAAATATTTTGATTGTCCTAATAAATATCTCTTATATACTCTAGCCCTGAGCTGTACCAGGAAGGTCAGGTACTTCGCTATGGCCAGCCTTTTATGCTCAGTACACTACCAGGAGTTGGGGGCAGTGTGAGTATTTTGCGTCTGTAATAAGTCTGTAAATGTTTGCTCTTCATGAGTAAAAGAATAAAAAAGTAAAGATTTATCTTTATAAGGAAAGAAATCCTTTGTATAAAGAATACTCATGGTTACTTTATTTTTTTAAATTGCACCATAAATGTGAAAATGCTAAAATTACATTTAACTGTCATCCTTTTGTGTTTCATTGCACAATAAAAATACTACCCTGAACTAAACTAAACTACAGAAAGGAACAACAAAGAAAATAATATTGATGTTCATTTAGCTATGTATGATAGTATCTGTAAATCCTTTTGCTGATTTCTTCTGGCATATGATTAAATAAAAAAATGTTTGCTATTTCCAGTTGAGAATGCATAGTGACCGGGTAACATTCAATAAAGCGGCCAAGAAGTCTCGCAAACAAGAATGCCTTCTAACAGATAATTCTTCCTTCACTGCACACTGGTAAGTTTGTTCCACGCACTTCATATAAAACACATATTTCTTATTATTACATTCCTTTTTAGTGCCATAGCAGCCCTTGAAATATTGGAGGGGGGGGCACAATACAGAATCGTTAAGAAAATATTTTTTGGCACAGCCACACCCAAACTGGTCATTTCCTTATATATTTTTTAAAATATTGGGGGGGGGGGGCATATAAACTTTGTCAAGATTCCTTGGTTATTATATTTAACAATATAATATCCATGCCACTCTCTGTATTCGTCCGTACTAGTCTGTATTTTTAAAAATTGGTTTTGCCTATTTAGATTTTTCCCATACCATAACCATTTACAAGCGGTTTCAGGTGCCAGAGCTCAAGCCAAGAAAAAATCCATGTACATTAATTGTAATACAAAAATCAATGTTCACATACAAACCAAGATAATTCAGGGCCCCAAGTTGTCCAGGCCCACACCTACCTACAAAAGTTAAACTGTTTGACATGATTATGGTAAAATATTTCATTGGGGATATACCTAAGTTTTACCTTTAAAGGACTGTGACTAACCCATCAAACTCCTCATATTTTGCATGCTCAGAAACCCAAAGGTCTTAGCCTGCGTGCTGCCTAGCACATCCTCTTTTAAAAAGCGTCAAAATTTGGTGGTTGCTAATCTTTTTTTATGTTCTTTGATCGTTTTCAGGAATTGCTTGTGTTTTGACCCACAACAGCGCCTAGAAAATGATGGAATGCCAGTCCCAGTAAGTGTTTTCATACATTCTGGTGAACAGCTAACTCATCTTGCGGTCGCCTGTTATTTTAAAGCACATGAATGTTACGAGTGACTTACTGTACTTATCCTCTTTCCTTGCAGGCAAACCAGCGAATCCTGTTTAATCACTGCAAGACAAACCAGAACCTCGCCTGCATGTCAGAATTCTCGTTTAGGTAGGGAAGCCCCAACAATTGTACTCATGAGTTATGGAGTATTTAGAAATTAAGGGCTTACTCTGGCAAATGTCTAAGGTCTGCCCCTTCCCCAAGCCACATGCATCTGTCCCTGTTTCTCCTCCCCTACACATGCATCTGTCCCTGTTTCTCCTCCCCTACACATGCATCTGTCCCTGTTTATCCTCCCCTACACATGCATCTGTCCCTGTTTCTCCTCCCCTACACATGCATCTGTCCCTGTTTCTCCTCCCCTACACATGCATCTGTCCCTGTTTCTCCTCCCCTACACATGCATCTGTCCCTGTTTCTCCTCCCCTACACATGCATCTGTCCCTGTTTATCCTCCCCGACACATGCATCTGTCCCTGTTTATCCTCCCCGACACATGCATCTGTCACTGTTTATCCTCCCCTACACATGCATCTGTCCCTGTTTATCCTCCCCTACACATGCATCTGTCCCTTTTTATCCTCCCCTACACATGCATCTGTCCCTGTTTATCCTCCCCTACACATGCATCTGTCCCTGTTTATCCTCCCCTACACATGCATCTGTCCCTGTTTATCCTCCCCTACACATGCATCTGTCCCTGTTTCTCCTCCCCTACACATGCATCTGTCCCTGTTTATCCTCCCCTACACATGCATCTGTCCCTGTTTATCCTCCCCTACACATGCATCTGTCCCTGTTTATCCTCCCCTACACATGCATCTGTCACTGTTTATCCTCCCCGACACAGGCATCTGTCCCTGTTTATCCTCCCCTACACATGCATCTGTCCCTGTTTATCCTCCCCTACACATGCATCTGTCCCTGTTTATCCTCCCCTACACATGCATCTGTCCCTGTTTATCCTCCCCTACACATGCATCTGTCCCTGTTTATCCTCCCCTACACATGCATCTGTCCCTGTTTATCCTCCCCGACACATGCATCTGTCCCTGTTTATCCTCCCCGACACATGCATCTGTCCCTGTTTATCCTCCCCTACACATGCATCTGTCACTGTTTATCCTCCCCGACACATGCATCTGTCCCTGTTTATCCTCCCCGACACATGCATCTGTCCCTGTTTATCCTCCCCGACACATGCATTTGTCCCAGACCGCTATTGACTATAATTTCATACTGCATGTCCTTCAGTCTTGATTCGTACTAGAAAAAAATACATTTCTAGGAACGCTCTACGTTACACACACAAGTACAGAAATACAAAACAAAACCAGTTACAACATCTGGTTAGTTACAACAGCAGTTACAACAGTACACTGCAAATGGACAATTGCGTTGGTACAGTGTTGCCATCGTTTAGTATACACCGTTGGTTGGCAAGTGACACATTTGTTGTTCTTTCCCAGGACGCCGTTTGGTCGCGAGATGGAGGTCGCCGCGCACACTTCGTTAGACTCTCATCGCGCCGAGACGCCCGCTAACCACTGGGTGATCCTTACTCGGACGGTCGAGGACGCCGCCGAACAGCACGAGATCGAGAGAGAAACGCTTATGAAACCGAGCACAGAGGTGGGTCTCACGGAACGAACGGAACGAGGTCCCGGTATCAAAGAGATGAGACCATAGGGTCTTGTATTTTGAGAGGGAGCTAGGGTAACTTTTGTCAACACTCCACCCAGACGACGTCACAAAATGACGCACCATTTGTTTTTCGTTTCTCATTCCTTTTTGGTGGCTAGTACTTTGATTAAGAGAGATATATGGCTGATCTAGACGAAAATGACATTTTCGATGTTCTTAATTCAATGTGACATATTATGTATGACATATAATGGTATAATGGTGACACAAACAACCTTTCTGCATGTGTAAAGTCTCTTATTCCCATGGTTTCTTACTTGTATGAGATGCTCAGCTTTCTAATCGGTACGAAAAAGAAATCACCAGGCGGGTTGAGTAATCCGGCCTTATTATGGTCAAACTTTAATTGTCCAGAATTGACTAAATCATGATATATTGTGATATACATTTAAAAGCTTGTTAGATCACAATAATAACTTGAAGATAATATCGCGGCTCTAAGCAGGGATCTACCTGGGAGATATCCCTTATTGCAATTTTTGTTGAATCCAGTCCTCATCGCGATGACTGGCTGTATTTTGTCCTATTCTTATGCTTGGTTGCCATGCAATGTAGGTACTTCATATAAGGCTTATTCACAAACACCTGCATCTTCGTTTTAGGTGCAGACTTTTGACGAGCCTCCCGCCGGTGGGCAGCACGAGTTCCGCGAAGTCCCAGAAGACTCTACCCCACCACAATAATCCCGTGGCGGAAAAAAATAATAAAAGTTTATTATTTGCATCATGACTAGGAAATGGAGGGAGGGGGCTTTAGATACATTCAGTAGGAAAATAACTATTTTGTTTCGTGTTACGTTGGCACTGCCACTGAATAATATATGTTTATTTTAAGATACCGCTAAGCAGCAAACAAGTGAATCCCACAAATAAAAGTGGTGAATGAATATGTACAGAGTGATTTTATTAGCATTTTTCGCATGACCGAGAAATGTTAGTAATATAAAAAGTTAGTGATTCGCATTTATCTTGTTATTAAAAACGTACTTGTTTTTTCTTATTGGTCTGTCATTGGTATCATTTGATTGGATCTTTATGCAGTGATCGTGTTGGTTGATCTTGTTACCATCTGCCAGTGGCCACTATCCTATCACAAGTAAGATAACTCATAAAAGACGAAGCAACAACGCCGCAGTAATGTTATGTGCGCTAAGCATGAACCATTCGTCCATCTTACTTTACTGTTGGTTCATATAAACCCTTCTATTTGATCAATCCGACAAAAATGTTGGAGAAACGGGCCTCCAGATTCTAAAACAAAACAACAACAAAAGTCAGGCGCGGCCTTTGACTCCTAAAGGTGGAAGGGTCTACCACTACTTGGCACGCCCGGTCTGGAGTATTCTATTTACTCGCGCTTATTGCGTAATCATCTGAAATTAGTCTTTTTTTTTTTTGGTGTTTCGATAAAAGACTGATTACAAATGACAAATAACAGTTTTGAGACACTTTTGAATAAAAATGTTTAGAACAATATCCCCGGTACACGACACATTTGAGTACGTCCAAATCTAGCTGGCGATTTTGTTAGGTTATTCTTTTAATCGTTCGTAGATTGTTTTTCTAGCTTTGTGCATGGCCGCGCAAGAGAGCTGGGGAAGGTGTATGGGGGGCCCGGCAAAAGTTCAGGACTATTACTGATATGTTTATTCAAGAAAGGTTTTGCATGGGCTGATCCATTAGTGGTTGATTTGTTACCCACCCCCCACCCCCCATAAGGAGCATATTTCTTGTACATTTTACGCCTTCTCCTCATTTGCCCTCCTCCCCTCCCTTAATCCCTGTAATGTCAAACCCGTAAATTCCCCTCTAAATTCGCTAATGTAAAGGTCAGGCGCGTACCCAGGATTTGCTAGAGGGGGGGGGGGGGGGGGGGGGGGCATCATGGAAATACTATAGAATTTGAGATGAAGATTCGTTGATAAGAAATGACCAACTTTTTGGCCGCCAAGGGGGGCGGCGCGCACCCCCCAGTGTACCCCCCTGTGCACCCCCTAGTCTATCCCCCAGTCTACCCCCCTGTGTACGCGCCTGAAGGTATTACACAGACGATTCATTATCAGCAAGCAGTATATTATGAATAGACAACAGCAAAGGCAATAAGATTATAAGCGAATCTAGCCAGCAAAGTCTTTTACAGCCTTCAGCGACATACATATAGAGCTCATGTAGAACACTTCAAAGGCCTAAACGGCGCGGCCTACAGGGAGTTTACCAAGCCAATTTATGAAATCATTGGAAGGAAAAGAATACATCAGTGGCATGCTGACTGTCCTTCCTTACGTTCCTTGTTCTATACCTAAATGCCAACACACCAAAAACTGGTATTCGACTCTGCCAAATTTTCGTCTTTAATAAGACTTCTTCAGGGCAGACCCCTGTCTTACTAGTCTTATTAAAGACGAAATTTGGCAGAGTCGAATACCATTTTTGGTGTATTGTATTTATTCCTTTGGTTCACGAACACCGCTATTTGGGCTTTTTGTATCTTTGAAATGCCTTGTAAATATAGTAACTTGGGGCTGAGCATGGCCCAGGCGCGTATCCAGGGGGGGAGCAGGGGGTGCGAACGCACCGAAATTCCACTTTTGGTTCTCAATAGACGTGCTATTTGTAGACAAAACTAAAAATCATGAGCTAGATCACTCTGGTATGTAGCCGAATCCGACAATAAACGTCCCGTGGAGATACTGCAAAGGCATAAAAAATCCCTTTTTGTTCTTTCGGAGGTGGTTAGATTTTTATGAGAACTCCCTCCTTCCCCCTTCCCTCCCGGGAAAATTAGGTCCACTTATTTTATATTTCGCATCCCCCCTTCCCCCGCCCAAAGAAAAATTCTGGGTACGTTCCTGTGGCATATAGTGACGTCATAAAATTTTATTTTTGCGTATTGTGCACTGTTGATGATCCTTTGTGGTTTACAGTGACACAATGAAAGCACCAGGGTAAATGATTGGACTATAGGGAAAATCTCTTGATTTTTGTCCCAATCTCTGAGGAAGGGCTTCTGGTACTTGCACGTTTACACCGTAGCAAGAATGGCAATAGTAAAAGGACCATCAGAGGTGCAGCGAGCGGCTAGTATGGACTGTTGCAAGGGCCGCGGGACTAGAGGGGTCGAAGCTGTTCACCTTTGGCCATTTTTAGTGAACTGTACTAAGTGATCTTCGAAACCTTTCTTGAGTTTGCGATAGCTCAGCCCCGCCTCTTCTCCCACGACACGCTTTTCGGTGTGTTCCGCAGCTCTTGGTTCTTATAGTCGAGTCTCATATATTAACCTCCCTATCTTGCATCTCAATCTTCGTATTTCTCTTTCAAGAATCAGTTCTTCACTCACAGTTAAGTCATGGAATTTTTTTCCTGCCTGAGTCCTCTTCAGGAAGCTTGCTAACTCCTCAAGCTACATATTCTGGCGCTTGCAAGAAACAAGCTAACACCGTCACAAGAACAGTTATACTAAATACCCAGAGCGAGACCTTATCCATGACCATGGCAGCAATCCTCCACTCTTCCTTGTGAATATTCACTTTGTCGTCTACGATCGAGTTTTCCACCAACGTCTCTACCTTCTGAAGTATCTTCTCCCCAAGAGCCAAGGCTGGGTGCTCTGCACCCCCTAGGCTCCCGCCGATGAATCCGTTCCGTCCACTGTACATGTGCTGTCTTGTCGGGTTCGAGTAGCACTTGTCACCGTCAATCACTTTAGGAATCAACTGTTCCTGGAGATGCTCGTCTCTCAATGAATCCTTCGTAGATTCTGGTCTAAAGACCACATCAATGTTTTCACCATGCGCTCGCATGATTTTCGAGTGTTCGGAATACCGCTTTAGGTTTTCCATTCGAATGCCGAAGAAGTTCCCTAAGTAACCCAGGATATATTTGCGAACCCAATGCGGCATTTCCATACAGTCTGAGTGGTAGTATTTCAGAATGTAACAAGTCCATACAAGTGCTACAGCCATCTCTATCATGCCGGCCATATAGAACTTTGCAATAAGAGGGATGGCATCGGAGGTTGGCGGGATAGTCTCGGCGACGACCAGCATGAAAACGGTCATGGCGAGGAGGATGGTGATGGATAGCGAGGTACGTTCACCTAAGCATACACAAAGTACAGGAAGAAATCATCAAGCAAGATGGTGCGCACAAAAACACAGGATAAGGCATCATCAAACAATATGGTGCACATAGAAAAGCATACTCAAAAGTCCAATAAGAGATTATCAAAAAAGATGGCGAATACTCTTTTTTTCGATGGGACACTGCTAAACTCTTTTCAAGGCGGTGATCTGCATGCAATACGACTCTTGGTCCAACTGATTTTTATCAATTAAAATCTGATAATATATATACTTTATTTAATTAGAAATGAAAATATATATAATATCTTATTATACAAACAAATTCTCATCACCCATCAGGGGCGGATTTAGGGCCCCGCCCCCCTCCCCCCTATTTTCAGATATTTGGCTTTGAAATAACAAAAACATATAAGGAAATACACGGAACAACATTGAATCCGCCCCCCTTTCTTGAAACCCTTGTTTCGCCCCCTCCCCTCCTGGATCAGCCCCTGCCCATTCGTGCTGATAGAAATATATTTTATAAAGGGAACGTTTATCTTGGGCTTATCATACCTGATTCTGCTGGAAGCACAAACGATACATTGACCAGTGCGGTGATGGTGACCAGCGGCAAAATCAAATTCATCATGTAGAACAGCGACCTCCGTCGAATTACGAACGTAAACGTCACATCCGGATACGGCTCATCGCAACAGAAGTACTTGAGAACGTTACGTTTGCTCTCGGCAGACTGAAGGTTCCATTCAGCACTCGGAATGTACTTTCCAAGGTCTGCCGCAGAGCTCTCGTTTACGACGTCAAGCCGAAAGCCGTCGTAAGTCCAAGAGCCGAATTTGAGTGGGCAGTACTGGGTGTCAAATGGGAAATGCTTGACGTCTATTGGACAGTTGCTTCGAAATGTGACTGGGGCGAGCCACGTGTTGCGGCCGTCGTAACGGAGGACCACCCGCGTGTTGAGTCTGTCCAGGTTTCCGCCAAAAGTTACATCCGGGTCCGCACTGTAAGGAGAATAACGTCATCAATTCGTGAAGGCAATCCATTACTTTTATAAGATAAGAGAAACCGAGTTTCCATTTGCCAGCACTAGAAGTGGGGAACCTGCGATTCTTTTTATTTCTCAAACGGAAAGGGTTTATTCTTGTTTCTGAAGCCTCCTCTTCTTGTAGTGAAATATCGAATAAACCATGGTCTGGTAAGAAGCAATCACATAGCACCTTCAAATCGCTCGTTAAGGATACGTTCCAGTATATACGTATGCCGGACTGGTTTTTTTGTATTAAATTAGAAAACTGTATCTCGTGGTTGATATGCAGACTTACTTGTCGTAGAGTACAATATCCGGAAGCCATATGATTGTCGGAGACACGTTAATCGTCTTCAGTCCACCATATTCTGTCACATTCCACGTCAGTAAAGGGTTGTACCAGATCTGTGACATAAAATGATTCAGTTTCTTATCAAAACAAAAACATTATCTAATACCTGCTATGATGAATTCGGTGGATTGTTTCCTGATATTAAGAAAACTCGTTTGTGGAAATCGGACGTCAGCATCTAGCTTTGTTCTCGTTTTTTCTCTCTCGTAAAATTTCCCTCTAATGTATCTGATCATAAAAAGTTGTCCTACTTTAGAATTTTGTCAGCTTGAAGTAGATTATATTCATTTATCCGTGAATCTCGCAAGAGCAGAATTTGATCCTTCGTTCCGTTTCACCATGCAACCAACCTGCCTGATCCAGGTACTTGTAGTCAGCAACTGATTCTTTTCATCCTGAAAATATGTCAAAAATTTGTCAGGAGTCCATTCTGCTAGTCCCCACCCCCTGCCCTTATATGGGTGCGTGACGTAACACGTCTACTATCTGGTTGAGTGTAAGTCCTATTCCCCATTCCCTTACCCCCTGCCCTTCTATGGATGCGTTGCTTACCACGTCTACTATCTTGTTGAGTGTCAGGCATAGTCCCCACCCCCTGCCCTCATATGGATGCGTTGCTTACCACGTCTACTATCTGGTTGAGTGACATAGTCCCCACTCCCTGCCTTTATATGGATGCGATGCTTACCACGTCTACTATCTGGTTGAGTGTCAGGCCTAGCGTGACGGTGACAGACTCGTTGTCGTTCAGAACGGGTCGCTCGTTTCGGTCATACCCCGTGAGCAGCTTCTCAAGAAGACGTTTCTCGTTACGCGATGCGTCTGAAACTAAATTGATCATACAACACAATGAAATAATGATGTTCAATTCTTTCTTACTATTTTAAAGCATCCAATAAGCCCGTCGCGTGTCGGTTGTAGACCACTACGAAGAGCGTCGTTCCCGGCTTGAGCTCGCTTTCTTACAATAGGTTTTTACAATGCCAGCGTGCAAATCCTTCGTAGCGAGGATAATAGGTTGGCTACACAGGTCTGCAAGACGATACCGCTACCGCTATTTTTTAAATAGGTGGCTGACAGTCTCATTAAATTGGATTCCAAACATTATGCCTGTAGTTTTTATATAGCTTAATTGTAACTGTGCGACAACTCGCTCTCCAAAACCGTTGAGCCTCTTCGTCAACAACAACGTTAGCCTAAGGACCTAGAATAATCAGCTTATAGCACTTTCACTCAGTAAGCGAGAAATGTCGATTAAATTCTCAACGTTTTGTCTCCCCCAGAACCATTTTACGCTAAACTACCGCGGAGATTAGCACATAGTGCTCAAGATACCATAGCATTCCACTGATATTTTGAAATAAAATGAATTTTGCCGTCAGGTAACTATAAATTGGTGTAACGTTTTTAGGATTGCCTAGGCTGTAGCCAGAAGAAAATGCTCAGAGGGGGAGAACGTTTTTATGATTGCTAATGCCTAGTGCACACTAGCGACATATCGACATAACGACATGGGCGCGCGCACTCTTATCTTCGACATAACGACATGGATATAACGACATAAGAGAAAAAACATGTTTTTTTTCTTTTATGTCATTATGTCGGGCTAAACATAGTGCGCGCGCCCATATCGTTATGTTGCTAGTGTGCACTATGCATAAGGCTGTAGCCGGAAGTTAACTGCTCAGGAGAGGGGGGGGGGGGGGGGGGGGGCAAGATTCAGATATTTGTTTGACGCATTTTTTTTTTTCAAACGTCGTTTGTAAATTTCTGCTCTAGCCCCCGTGCTAGCCAGGACCCCGAATGCAAAGAACACAACCGCAACGAAGAAAGTCTTCACTCATTTCCCTGACGTTTTCGGTCGCTTGCGCAAGCGCTTACTACGTCCCTATGAAGAACTAAACCTTAGATGAACTAATGATATCTTAATATTTACTAACCTGCTGTCAACGTGCACAGTAGAAAATACAGTGACTCCCAGCGCAAGCGTCTCATCTTTACTTGCACAAAGAAGAGAAACAAAGAGTGTTACTTAAGCATTTGTGCATATTTTCTGGAGATGGGTCGAAGTGGTTCCCAAAATCCCTTTTTATAGTCTGAGCCACATTTCTGTTGGATGCTATTTGCGTGTGCATGCTTAGAAAATATGACCAATTAAATTTCTACTTTAAGATAATTGTTTTAACAAAGCGTAATGTCCCCTCGAAGATAAACCTCCAAAGCAAGTGCGTCGATTCAGCACGAGTAAGCACGGATAGACTGTGACCTTATTGCCAAATCGATTGTGAGCCGTCTTCAAAACTTATTTGTGGAGACAACATTTTTTTTAAGCAGCAGCTGGTGAAAGTTCTTTAAGCTTGTAAAGTTGAAATTAAAAATAATGAGATCCACAATTTCTTTGGTTGAAGTATTGTTGTCTACGGTATTGACACCGGCAACGACTCCACCGCAGTAACAAAGACTATCGTGGGGGTTACCATTTTATCACAAGCTTCGTGTTGGTAAAAAAATCCGCATAACAGTTTTCCATTTTTAATTTTTGCTCAAGGCCACCGTGCAGAAGTTGTATCAATGGTACAAATGTTGACACAAGCAACCTTTCTGCATGTGTAAAGTCTCCTATTCCCATGGTTTCTTACTTGTATTAGATGCTCAGCTTTCTAATCGGTACGAAAAAGAAATCAACGGGCGGGTGGAGTAATCCGGCCTTATTATGGTCAAACTTTAATTGTTCAGAATTGACTAAATCATGATATATTGTGATATACATTTAAAAGCTTATTAGATCACAATAATAACTTTAAGATAATATCGCGGCTCTAAGCAGGGATCTACTTGGGAGATATCCCTTATTGCGATTTTTGTTGAATCCAGTTCTCATCGCGATGACTGGCTGTATTTTGTCCTATTCTTATGCTTGGTTGTCATGCAATGTAGGTACTTCATATAAGGCTTATTGGTCGTACCCACTACTCGAAAAGCTTTGTGTATAATACACAAGCCCAAGTGGCCCATTCAGCGAGCTTGTCTCTTGGCGTAATAACATTGCTTCTTCCATTTATTCATCGCCTCAGTCCCACACGGCGCATAACACGAGCACAACGTTTTACCTACAGTGCTATTGGACATAACATTTTAGGTGTGGCTAGTCATTGTAATGCTTTCCAGGCCTTAATAGCGTACGTTTTAAATTAGCCAATCAGAAAGCGAGAAAGTATGGCACCAATAAAAGTTACATTGAAACATGACTCGTCCCAGGCTATTCTGATTAAGATTTAAAATGGCGGACTTTAAAGAGGGGACGCAATATGTAGACGAGGCTACTTTGGCCCCGTTACTTGATAAAAGCACCTTTCTCGCAAACTATTTGGCAAAGGTAGCACGAGTTTTTCGCAGCCTGTTTGGCTAAGGTAGCGCGCGTTCTCGCAGCCTGTTTGGCTAAGGTAGCGTGCGTTCTCGCAACCTGTTTTGCCTAAGGTAGCGCGAGTTCTTGAAACCTGTTTGGCTAAGGCAGCGCGCATTCTCGCAACCTGTTTGCCTAAAGGTTGGTTCTCACTAGGACGCAAGCGCAAGCGAAAGCGCAAACGGAAGCGCAACACAAGTGAGAATCGGTCAAACACAAGCGTAAGCGCAAGAAAATCAAGCAGTTGCGTTCTCTTGCGCTTATGTTCTAGTGAGAATCGTAAAACTACGTGCTTTTCCCTTGCGCTTACGTCCAAGTGAGAACCAACCTTAATTAAGGTAGCGTGCGTTCTCGCAACCTGTTTGCCTAAGGTAGCGCGCGTTCTCGCAACCTGTTTGCCTAAGGAAGCGCGCGCTCTCGCAACCTGTTTGCCTAAGGTAGCGCGCGTTCTCGCAACATGTTTGCCTAAGGTAGCGCGCGTTCTCGCAACCTGTTTGCCTAAGGTAGCGCGCGTTCTCGCAACCTGTTTGCCTAAGGTAGCGCGCGTTCTCGCAACATGTTTGCCTAAGGTAGCGCGCGTTCTCGCAACCTGTTTGGCTAAGGTAGCGCGCGTTCTCGCAACATGTTTGCCTAAGGTAGCGCGCGTTCTCGCAACATGTTTGCCTAAGGTAGCGCGCGTTCTCGCAACCTGTTTGCCTAAGGTAGCGCGCGGAGCTTTGCTACATCTGGCAAAAAAATTTTCTTCTAATTGGGAATCAGTCATTTTTTTTACTCATTTTGTCGTTTTATTAGACATTTTAGTTATTTCATAAAATCAGCATAGTAAAGCTTGTCTTTGGAAGGTGTTGACGACCTGCTTAGAGCTTGGTGGAAATAAACTAGCCCCTCCCCCTTTAGATGTGTGCTCGATGACTGAAATATATGGCTATTAACCTGATCGCATGGATCGTACTGGAAGTTATGTATGCCATAAATTTTCTATTGTTTAATGGCCAAAAGCAAAGCTTTGAGGGTCCTACAAGTTCCTCTACGACCCAAGCAAACAAGGACAATGATATTTTTACCATACAAAAAAAATCATCTCAAAATTTGGCGTTGTTTCTGAGCGGGCCGTAAAGGGATGAACGCGTAGTGTTCTCACGAATCAGTCCAATAATTAATTACATCCTTCATTCGCAGTGTAAATGACCTGCTAATATTTGGACTATGCATGACTGGATTACTAGTCATTAAATCATCAAACTCAAAGAATATTTCTTCTATAAAGACAAATATTGCGATGTTCTCACAGCTGGATGCTCAGATTTTTACCTTTTCTTGATATCTATATAATCGTCAGCGGTGCATTTGCCAGAAAAAAAAGTTCATTAAATTACTTGAAGCAGCCGCCGCCATCTCTGAGTGTATCACCAGTGAGTCGGACAAAAGGAGGCATTTATAATGATTTCGTATAATGAATTTTGAGCATTCTACAAAATGGGGACCATAGCAAAGGATCCCGAGTTGAGCCATTACAGATGAATAAAAATATAATTTTGCATTAATGCATCATCAAGAATGAGTGCGGGCAGAATAAAAACTGGGTTTAACTCTAGTCTGAAATGATAAGCTTATATGAAGGCAAGAAATTTGAAGCAAAACCAACATACTGTTTTCTCTTACTGTTGACCCGGCAGATTCAACTCTGCTAACATTTTCTAAAAAGTTATAACATTAAGACATCTTTTTTCTTTACCTAGAAAAAAAACATACTTGAAATTTTGTCAAAAAACTCTTTTGACGGCGACCGCAGTCGAAAATCAATTTTATCTTATGTCTCATGAATCTTTATCTCATATCGCTTTTGAGCCCACATGTGAGAAAGTCAACCTGGAGATTCCATAATTGATGTGTTTTTTTCAAATAGGTTCATTCCCTAGCTTCACATTTTAACAAGGACATTTCTTCGGCGCCAGGCAAAACCCAAAGAAAAAAATGGAGCAAAGACAGAACGAAAGTGCTTCATCAGAGTGAATTCTCGTGAATATGTAATGACGTTACAAAGTCAGTTGCTAATTGACTAACATAAAAACAGTAATATTTAAACAAACTGTTATATTTGTTAACAATTTTATGAGACAACGTCAATTTCAGTAGTCAAAAGATATATTTCAGGATGGTAGTTCCTTGCACTACAATTATGATGAATGGAGACTTTTATCTGTTTGCGATTTTTCAAAGAGCAAGAGATTTCAATCTCCAACTTATTGCTAAGTTAGCTTAGCTGTTTATGAGTCTACCATTCTCATTTTCTAAAGGAATCCATACCTTTTTCGCAGGCAGTAGAGACTGGCTTCCACAATGTTATATCCGTAGCGAATGTGAATTGTCATTCAAACGTCATTCAAATTGTCATATCATCACATCAAAACAAAAGTACTTCCAATAAATTCTGGTCTGCCTTGATTGAAGAACATTAAAAGCTCATTCACGTAATTAAATTGAACCTTAAATAACTGGACTTGCGAGATAAAAAAAAAAAAATAGCGGGCCGATTTTGAGGTTATATTCCAGCCGTGCTATTTGTGTGTGCGCTGTTTTCCATAAGCGTCTTTTTCAAGTCCCCAGGGAGCTCGCCTTTTCCAAAGCACTTGCCCTCTCGATGGTAAGATAAAAGCTTTAGAATCTACAGGTAATTATCAAGTCATTGTAGCCATGGCTACAAGTCATAAATGCATCTCTTAATGAACTTTTAATTGCGGCTCTTTTCCAGCTCTTAATTCAAAATTCTTACCCCAAGAGCAAGCCCTGCTAAGGAGAAATAAAGATATTATGAAACATTTAAATGTTCTCACAAGATAATATCGTCCCTTGCTTTAATATCGACTCAAAAATATTTCGATGAAAAAGGGCTGTGAAGTATAGGCAAATCTTTTGGAATATTCTAAACACAAGTTGAGTTTCTAAGGTCTACGGAAGCTCATAACCGGCGCTGGGTACAACGGCATCTTCTTACTTCAATTTCCCATCAGCTGGTAGCCCTTCTCAATAACGGAAAGAAGTCATCTGAATAACTAAATCGACAAAAGGAAGGCTTCCGACGAAGGTCTGATGGCTAAAATCACTTTTTCGAAAAGATGGATTATGAAATAAAACAATTAGGAAATTTCCTTTGAACTCTTCTTACAAAAATACAATATTTTTTTTCACCTAGATCAGTGTCAAATTCTACAGTTTGTATTATCTTTATGTTTGCAGTCAAACCCTGAGCCTATATATTATAATAAACGGTGGTGCATAAGGCGTATTTGTTATTAGAAAAGGGCAAAGAGTATGTAAAAGATCAACCCAATATTGCGAATGCCGTAGAATTTTTTTCGCGAAAAGGCGATCATGGCCGATGAGAACTATTTTAGAGAAAATGATTGCTTTTGACGGAAAAAATAAATGTACACCTAAAATCCATTTTACACACAATAATCATTATTAAGCGTTAGAAGTGAAAACCTGTTTATTTAAGCGCGCGCTTTGACAGACAAACGCAGAATGGAATAGGAAAACCTGTCGCTCTCCTCGAGCTCATGTAGAAACACCAACAAAATGGTTTCAAACTCTTAGTAGACCTTAGAATACGAACGAAGAAAATATGGAAATATAAAACATGTCACTGCGCAATTACTATCCGTTCCTTCTTTATATGAAGAATGAGGTCAAATAAGCTTAGCTCTTTCAAAAACTATTCTTCTTTTACCATGTTAGAAATGTTGAAAGTCTTGCTCCAAACAAATAACCTCCACAACACGAGTATTTCTGTTTTTTTTTTAAGTTACTCACCTTTTAACTCACATATGTCATCTTCTGCGGCTTTTGCTTAATGGGCGAAGAAGACATAGGACAGTGTAATTTATCTTTATTTGATTTCATAGTGAGTTTCTCATTGACTTTCTCTCAGCGGGAACTCCGCGGCAAAGGAAGGTACTATAAATAGAAATACATGCTTTGGGAAAAATGTATAATGGTAAATGTTATATGTAAAATTTACAAGATATCAGGCAAAATAAAGCCATGTGAATATCTTTTATGCAGTAGTGTAAATATTTAAGAAATCTCAATTGGAACACTCCTAGAAGGTTCGGATAAAAAAAAAGCAACTGCGCGGATCCCTATTTAAAAAATCTTGAAAATGAAAACGAGAGCTTTTTTCGTTAGTGTTTCGAACGCCAAAAAATTTACTGTGATCTTTGTGATAAAGATGAGGTGTAAATTAAGTCTTATCTAAAACTAATTTGTGACTTTGTTTTTGACATTATTGTGAAATTGAATAAAAACAAAATGTTGGGAACTCTTAATTTGCATCGTAGGGGAGCTACTCTTACAAAATACACAAATATTCATGATAGACTTAACTACTTCTTTCTACTAAAAAAAGTTTCTCATCTGAGCTGATATTTAGGCGAAAGGCCCAAAAGGCCACTTCATTCAAATACTTGATTGCTGGATAAATTAATTCTATGAAGCGTAAAATGCAACATTTATGTCTTTTTAACAACATTTATGTCCTTAAGAACAAAATATGTTTGCTTAATGTATGTCACTGAAAAACAAATTATACTCAATCAAAACTATCCTGGAATAGCTATTAAATATTGAGAGGCACGCTTTGAGAAACATGAGATTCTAAACATGCTGCCCGTTGTGCGACAATGTATTGGATCGATTGTCTTCCCTAATAACTTTTAATGGCTTTTGTATATTATTGAAAACAATCAGTGCTAAAAGTGAACTTTCATCAGGGGGCTTTGTACTGCCATCACGAAAAAACTGCATAATAAAGAAAAAATAAAGTTCAAGAAAATCCAGACGCTCTCGATTTGGGTATCATAAAATGCAATTGTCCTTGATTGTTTATTATTAACATCAAAAGTTCGTGAAAGCCACCGGTAGAACAAAAGGATGCCATAACAAAAAAGATGCCATTACTTGAGCTGAGGCGGGTTCTCGATTTCTGAATTACTCAAAACTTTTTAGACAAAACTAACCCCCTTTTAAAATATAAAAAAAAATTAGAATTGATGGCTGGATCATGCTCTGCCCTTTTCTGGTGCAGTTCTATAACATTCGTTATTTTTAGATTCGACTACGCTTGCCCCCTCATATCCCTGGGCGGGCCATAAAGCTGTTCACAAAAATGTTTGAAGTAGTGACGTGTGTATTGGCGTATAGGAAACTACAACCCTGGAGTTCGGGTGCGAGAATAGGCTCTGGAAAGCGGTAATCAAATCCAGTTTTCTACAGCTTTGTTTGTAGTCTTTCTAGTTATACCAACCCAACCCAACAGACTGGTAGATCTTGGTCGTCTAAGAGTGGCCATCCGGATTTGTTATGAAGTATATAGTATTGTGGGTGATATTTACTTGAAGTAATGGGTGTCATACCCCAAAAAACTGACCCTGATTTGTCAATAAAAAATATAGAGCTGCCCAGAAGAGTGAAATATGAAATAGTAAAATTTGAAGATAGCTATGACAAAGCTATCGTTGATATCACCATAAAACTGATATGTGAAATAAAATAAAACTGATATGTGAAACGTAAAAACGAAAATTTCACGCGACATGTCAAAACGCATATATTGAAAGAGTATAGCCGGTTATTTGTTAGCATATAATATCAACTTCGGCTCAAAACGTATACTCCTGCTTTTTGAAATAGCTCCTTTTTTTGCCTGGAGAAAAATGACTTTGTTTCGTGTTCTGCTTCGAAGACCGTGGTACTCGTGGACGTACTCAGGTACTCGGTGAGATTTCAACATGGACCCCGTAATCAATGATTCAGCGTTTTTGGCCCCCCAAAACACTGGGTCTCCGAGTATACAAGGGTCCTTCACATTCCACCGTAGGCTCCCTCTCCAATGAGTGCCTAATGGCCCCATTTCGTGATCGAATCCACAATTGTCGCCTCCCAAAAGTCGCTGTTATATTATACTTGAATTAATTTGATATAAAATGACAAGAAGAGACAAAAGACAGGTCACACATGACCCCGGGTACCTGCTTAAATCTCCGAGCACCCACGGTGCGTCCATAACGAGAAATAGTTCCTCTGCGACGGAAATATGGTATAAGGTGGCTTAATTAGATATCAGCGAGGATACTGCATAAATCATAAAAGGCCGAAAGGACTGACTACCGTTGCATAAAATTTGAGGACTGTCGCACTTGAGGGAAAGAAGTTAATTCAGGCGAGATGTGGGTTTTCTAGCTTTATTCTTTGGTATAAATTTTTTATTGTGATATCATTTATAGCTCAATTCTCAACGACGAGATCGTGGAATTTATGTTCACTATTGATCCAGGCTATCAAGTGTTTACTAGCGCGAAGGTTTTGATTGGCATCATCCACTAGCAGACGTCTGCAGCAGGTTGTTTGGCTTAAATCTCAGGCTTCATTGACCTTTGGAAGCAAAGCAAAGGAATTAGAAATACATGGGATATATGAACAATTCCGCGCTGTCATGAGAACAAGCTGACGCAAGTATCCGACACCAACAAGCAGATTTCTAGGAAAAGGCCTAGGAAAAGCATTTATTATAGTACCATATTTGCGGGGTGTATTTAAAATTGGTTATGAATTCCGAGTACGACTATCTATTCAAACTGCTTCTTATTGGTGATTCTGGGGTAGGAAAATCAAGTCTTCTTCTTCGTTTCGCGGATGACACATTCAGCAACACATACATCAGTACAATTGGCGTCGACTTCAAAATACGAACCCTCACCGTCGATGGCAAGACAATCAAGCTACAGATCTGGGACACGGCGGGCCAGGAGAGATTCAGGACTCTGACAACCGCTTATTATAGAAGCGCTCACGGTATTGTACTCATATATGATGTGAATGAAAGCGAGACGTTCCTTCACTTAAGCCAGTGGCTGGAGGAAGTCTCCGAGTACGCTTGCGAAGGTGTTAACACTATTCTAGTCGGTAATAAATGTGACCTTATAGATTGCCGACAGGTAGGGTACAATACTGCCAAAGAATTTGCTGAAAAGTTGGATATTTCGTTTATTGAGACTAGCGCCAAGGATTCTACGAATGTTGAGAGCGTGTTTCGCACAATGGCTGCCGAACTGAAGGCTAAGCTTGGATCACCGCTGACATCACCTACTGCGGGCAACTCAACTGACGCATGCCCTTTGAAACTTTCAGACGGAGTCTCTGTTGAACAAAGTCACAAATGCTGCGGGTTTGGATAGATAACAGTAGAGTTTTTGTAGCACATAAGTACTACATTAACAAGATCGATGAAAGGTTGTATAGCGTTACCTCTAGTTTTCTATAATACAATAAAAGAGACTCAAGCGGAAACTAAAATGTTTGTACTCATGTTGAAACAAAACAAAGCCATGGACCGGAAAGGTTCTAGAGTAATCTTTTTACGCAATGCATAGCGACAGATCAATCAATACCGTGTGTCACGGTACGAGATCCTCGAACCTCTTTTATTATTTTGGGATCATTTAAAGGAGTGATTAGTGTGTGTGTGTTTTTTTTTTGGGGGGGGAGGGTCCATAATGATAAAAAGCTCTGTAGAGAAAGAGCACGCTGCCAAAACCAGAGAGAATCAAACAACGATTCCACCAAAAAGTTGCAAAAGAAAAAATAACAATAATGGTGAGGCTGATGGTGATGATGATGATAATGATGATGATGACTATGCTAATGTTGATATATATATCGACTTGCTATTGTTGATAATTCGACCTCGATGTTGATAATTAGACTTTGATGTTGATAATTCGACTTGTTGATAATTCGACTTAACTGTTGATAATTTGACTTCGACAGTTGATAATTCGACTTCGACTGTTGATAATCCGACTTCGACTGTCGATAACTGAATTGTTAATAATTCGACCTAATTGTTAGAGAAGAAAAGTAGAAAAACCTTCATGTGGTAACGATAATAAATATTCCTGAAATAAGAAACTGATACAATAAGCATTTATATGCTGACCACAAGACTTAAGACCAAGGCTAAACATTCGATTAACAATTTTTGGTTACACAAAGCATACAAACCAATAAAACTCGCAAAAAAAAAACCCAGACTGTTTATTTGAAGCATTCATGATCACTACAAGCTGCTTGTTTGTATAAATTATAATTAAACTACTCTGTCATTAAAAGCACTATCAAAATTCGACTTCGATAGCTAACTTTATATATAGTATTTAAGTTTAAAAATCCCATATCTAGCTGTGTAGACAACAACTTACTCTATTGTCACGAGTCAAAGGTTTTGTTGTCTTCGTGAGAAGGTAGTATTTTGATTTTAAAGAAACCCTGGTTCCAGAGGCTAGTCAGTAACTATAAAGATATACCGGGAAAATGTAAAGAGGGCTAGAAAGGTAGATATGACAGATACGTTTGGCACTAGACAACGATGAAGAGGAAAGAGCCTCGAAACGCGTCTCACGTCTATTACCCAGCGCTACACCAGTCAACGTCAACACTTTGAAACATTTTGAAAAGCAGGGAAGGTCGATTGTGTCATAGGTTGTAGCAGGGTACTAAAAATTTAAATAAAGATCTTCCAGCAATTCGTTGGCGATAAAAATTATCCGTGACTGTTATCGCGGGCACATCAGGCACATAAAGAGCTGCAATGTTCGTCAAAACATTATTCTCAGACTACACACCCAAATACATAGAAGGCCCAATAAATCCAACTCCTCAGTATACAATAATGACATTTATCTGAAAGTGAAAGAAGGATCTTTCCCGATATTTTTTCTACGATTATTTGGTACATTCTAAAAGCCACAACAAAACTCTGTTTAAGCCACACTCGGGACAAATATAGATTGATTAATCAGGCGCGTATACAGGGGTTGTGCGTCAAGTCCGCTAGTTCCCCAATGACACCTATGTCCATTCGAGTTGAAGTGTACTGTACACCAGGTCATTGGCCTCGGCCACTGATCTTTTCTTGTCTCTTTTTCTTCTACTATTTTGGTTATCAAAGCGTATTTTGAAACTTAGTTGTAGTAGAGCCTACATTTTGAAATTACACGCCTCACTCGAGAGCAGATTAATCACTGTTAGAGTGCAGGTAATGGTTGGTAACGAATAACTTTCCCGTATTATGACTAGTAAAGGTGTTCCCAGGTTTTTAGAAACTTATTATCCTTACAGATTATGTATCTAGATGCTGAATTATTGTTTAACATTCAAGCGAATGAATTGTAAAAAAGTGTGTAGCGCGGGACAAATACCTCCGGCCTCGCCCGTGGTTACAAGATAGTGTTAATTTTAAAATCACCAGATAAGAGTACTAAGGCACTTTTAATGACACGATTCTATGAATGTATGCATGTATGGATGTGTTATGTACCGTCCTGTCCCAAGACCTTCAGGCTCTTTACAGGCCGTCCCTAGTCACATATCTTTTTACTGCACAGTTATAGTGTTGTCAAAGAATTCGGTCACGTAATGATGGTGTTGTAAAACGGATATTTAATAGTTACAAAGTCACAATTTCCTACTAATAATGTTTTAGTTGTTGAAACCCCAAAATGTTTTAAATTGAGGTTAGGTGTCAGGTCGGGGAATTACCTTTAAAGACCTAGCACTGATACACACCTTGTAACTTAACTAAGTTTATTGGTTAAAGCGTCAGTCGATTTATCAACATTAGCAAGTGATCCACGAAAATCATCTGAAAAACTAGAGACGATACTGATCTAATTTGAACGGTATCTGTGGTTCATTCGTAATTCTTAAGGATAAAATCGTCCATAAAGAACAAGTTTTTATTGTAAAAAATAACATTTTTTGTGTGTTGATAATTCGACTTGAATAGCAAAATGCTATCTACTGCGCATGCGCACCGCAACAATTGTGCTTCACAGCACACAGAGATATTTGCAAGTTATAACCACCCTCCAAACTTGGTTGCTATAGCTTTACATCTTCAACCATAAATCAAGGGTTCTTTTTCCGAAAATTTGCTTTTTTACAAAAAAGTCAAGTCTAATTGAGGTGTACACTTCCCATAGGCGTTCTTTTCCCCCTCTCCCCCTCCCCCTACGCCGCGCATTTTTCTCCCCCTCCCCCTGCGGATCGCGTTATCCAAGATGGCGGCCATGGTATGCAAACATCGTGTTTTCGGGGTTTTCGTGCCGGAAAAAACTATCAAAGCCTACAAGTAGGCTAGCACACAGGCTCAGTTTGTTCTTTGAAAATTGGGATTTCGGTATTCCTGTTGCGCGCAGGGAGGTTGGATCGGGCGCTCGGCTCGAATTACAGAAATACGTTTGATGTGTGATAAATATAACCTACTCCACAGCTGTCCTCAGTGTTTCGGACCTTTTATTGGGAAAAGGGCTTTTAACAATTTCGGGCTTCCTGTGCCCCTCTCCACTTTTTATGCATCCGGGTCCGGTTCAACTCTCCACAGGAAGCCCTACTCATAAAAAATACTGTACAAAAAAACATTGGAGATGTTTGCAGAGGAGGCTATGACAAATAGCCAAAAAGATTCATAGGAGAAGGCATATGAAAAACAATTCATTATAGTACCAGATTTACCCGGTGTATTTAAAATTGGTCCGAGTAAGAATATCTCTTCCAATTTCACTTCCAGCAACAAAAATGGAAGGGGAGGGTTTCACTTTCTGGTCCGCAGACTGAAGGGTACTCTTGCGTATCCTAGAGTATCTTCCTCTGAGCACCTTTGTGTGCGCTAGGAAAAACAAGCCAGCAGGCTGAACCTGTTTCAAGGTATCCGAAAGCCGTATTGTCACCAGTTTACTTCCGGGGTACGAAGATAGAATCTATTAGAAATCTGCGCTATTTAACAGGCCATCCGCTCTAAATTATCAATCACATCCTCAAAGAAACTTTCCATAGACACACTGCTTTAACAAATTTAAAATATTTCTCGCCTTTACCGTTTGAAATCATCGGAGATTGTTACGTGATCTACCGGAAGTAAACTGGTTTACCTACCCCTCCCCCATGAAGTTTATTGACCCCTATGTATTATTTGCATGCCACAAAAAATCGAGTGTCCCAAGTGCGTCAGATAATTTTTGGTTTGCTTTAAGCAAGGGGATCCCCCCGTCTGTTATTACGTTACTCGATAAAAACATCAAATATCACCATAACAAAGCCTTCAGCACCAGTTATACAGAGAAAGGCATTTTCTTCCGCTTGGAAGAGACAGAAATATTTGTTAAATGAGACAGAGAAATATTTGTTAAATAATGTTGAGGTCAGGCGAGAATTTAACCGATCCCTTGCTGCCTTCCGGTGAAGAGATTTATGGGGAATTCGAAGGTCAGTCTATCTTGAAAATTTAACATTCTTTCTTCATATAATATTTAGAATTTTGATTGTATATTAGCTCTGTATGTTTTTAATGTTGTTTTACCTTTGAAGTGTAAAAAAAATTACATGTTAGCTAGCTTAGCTTGCAAGCATTTGAATATTTTTGGGAACTATCCGAGGTTGATGTATTGTGTAAATCGAATGTGCTGCATACAAGAGGAGGCGATGACTTCTTTCTATTAGCTGATTATATATAAATACACATAAATTACCTTTTGCGCTATAAGTAGAATTACAAATACAAAATACACAAGACTATTTTTTACAGACGAGAGGAAATGGGATGACCTTGTCTAAAATAATTTATTCGGCAAAAGATTTGATGAAACAAACAAAAAAGAACAAGATTTGTAACCTGGTCCTAACCCGGAAAGCTTTCCAATGTCGGCGCTTCGATGAAGTACGGTGTTTTGTGAGGGTTATAGGTATTCAGTACTCGAAAATGCAAGAACAAAGCACGTTCTTTTTCTTGATAAAGGTCACCCACAACTGCTCGCAGTAAGAGCGCAAATAAAACCAATTGCATATAATTAAAAATATAAAATCAGAAATAATGCTAAAATATAAAATCAGAAATAATGCTAAAATCGTTCCCACTTCTTGCTATGCGCAAATGTTTTATGGTTAAGCTTCTGCAAACTTCTCGGATAGTTCTAGAAGAAAGATAATAATTGATTTTTAATAATAATTGATTTTTAAGTCTGGCGGTCTTCCAGAATTAGCAAGATTTCCTTTATTGTTTTGTTATATATTGCATGCTATGTTATTTCGGTTTCGAAAGGTATATTCCTTGTATGGGACGTGATGCGCTATCTCGAGCTGTCGAATGTGTGATTAAAATCACCTATTGAATAGCGTAAAAGGGGGGGGGGGGGGGGGCACTGGGCTTTGCAGTATTGCGGTATTGGCCCCTTTTTGTACGAGATTGCGGTCAAAGAGCAAAAAACATGCGGTAGTGCGGTATTTCAAAACACTGCGAGATGAGAGATTTTGCTTTTTAAATGGTGGTATTGCTGTGGATGAGCTGGAAGGAAACCTAAATGTCATAATTGCATTTGTAAACACAACTGTTTATTACATGTCTCGATCATGCATCTGCTTTACAACGAACGAACATCCTATAATATACTCCTAACACAGGTAGCCCGGTCATAACACAGGTAGCCCGGACACTACAGTCGGGGTGTCGCGCATGCTCTTCAAAACCTCGTCCTTCTGTGCGGTATGCGATATTTACGATTTTTTCTGCGGTATTGCGGTATTTTCGTCCCCCTGTAAAGCACAGTGTGACTTTGACGCTTTCGTTCATGACGTGTGATGACGTACGAGCATTTAAAAAATAAAAAGAAAAGGACCCGTTCCTTTGAGAAGATAAAAATATACCGAAACTAATATAGTATTTCTTTTGTTAGTGCTCGAACTCTGAACGTTCATTGCGTTAGACGCAGGACAGCCTAGTGCACGCCCCCCCCCCCCCCCCTGACCGCCAAAAAAGTAGGACATTTTTAATTGAAGGATCAAATACGTAAAACTAATTCTTTTTATGGGATTCTAAGGGTTCTAAGGATTCTAAGGATTCTAAAGATTCTCTGGGATTCTAAGGATTCTATGGGATTCTAAGGCCTTCTGCTTTTTTATATTGACAACATTACTATATGAGCGTATGGCTCTTTTTAAGGACATCTCTTCGACTTCTTAAGGGTGTTGGGGCATTTCTCGTTACTTGGCGATTTAGTTGTTAGGCGCGCCCGCGCGATCATCCGGGAACTTCACAAACTAATTCTTTTTATGGGATTCTAAGGTGGTTTAGATATCTTTGACGATGAAAGCATATTTTGTGACACCTCACGGTACCAGAGCAAGGGACAGATAAACCAGGACGACATGTTTACCACCTCTACTGAGTCCTCGGTTCTGGGAAGCTCCCAGGCGAACAGCCACATGTTCACAACATCAACAGAATCATCAGGAATGGGTAGTTACAGCACCTCAGATCACAGCGTGTCCGGGCCAAATCCAGGGGATGCCCATTCCTTTAATCACAGAGGAGCCCCAAAGGCGAGTCATCCCTATAGGGGTCAAGGTTGTCAAGGAAACAGCAAACGGGCTGTCAATCAAGATGATGGGTGGAATGTGCAGTGCGCAGGGAAGGGTAGTCTTGTTACAATTGATCAGTCAAGGCCACATACAAGGTGGGGAAATCCGTATGCTTGCCTAAAAATCTCACATCGATTGGGATGATAATGATGATGATAAAATGATGATGATCACATATGCTGATCATAAATGACGGTGATCACATAATAACTTGGAAAAGATAACTAGTAATTGACATAATCATTATGACATCATTGTTATCACAACTAGCATCGTCGTCATAGTCAACAACATAATCATGTTTTTTCTATATATTCATATATTCATAATATCATTCATATTATCATGATATTGCCATATCTTCTCATCATTATTGCCATCTTTCCCTGCTTCTTCTTTTCTTCCTTACGTTCGTCTTCTTTGTACTCTTTGATGCTTAATTATTGGGTTCAAGTTTCGTCTCGATGCATTTTGCTCGTTCTGCCTTGCAGCCCGGAGCAAGCATCGGGTTACCTTTCAGACGCCACTACCGAGAAGTCCCTGACGTTACACGACGGACATGGGTCCCTCGACAAGATTGAGCCGACAATAGGCCCACTTCTTAATAGTGTCCCAAACTTTGACCCGAACCTGTACATCGACGCCAATATTGAGTTCCTAGACATGGATGGTAAGCTTGCCAACTTGAAGTGACTTTTGACTTTTGTGTTAGTAGCAGGGGAAGAGATGTGGATTTAAGGTCGTAAGGTCAAAGCTTTCTCCTTTTTCTGTTGTATGCTGGGAAATTGTTTAATTTTGTTTTAAGAACAAGGTTCTTCAAATCAATTATAAATCCAGATTTTTTCAAAAGGTTGTTCAACCTATAAAACAGTACCAAATCTTCCAAGCACCCATTGTTGTCCTTAGGACAAAAAGCGATATGCCTTAAAGAGGTGGTTCCAAAAAAGGTCAAGGAACAACCCCTGCATACACCAAAATAATGATGCCCTCAATAAATTAAATTCTTACCACAATAACTTTACTTGTTGTTATACAGGGCGAGTGTTCGAAAAACAACAAAGTCGTAAGGGCAAAGTAGCCCGACAAACGATCAAAGAAGGCAAGATACGTGTGCTTGTAACATCTGAGCGGGAAGTGCAAGGGATGAAAGTCTGGGTTCGAAGGCAGCCAAAGGCAGCTGAGCAATGTGGAGACACTAATGGGGAGACGGAGCTAGAGACACCTCAGTGCATCAGGCACGCCGAGCGCAACCAGGTAAGACGAGCTGGAGGCACTCTAATGCAACTCGCCGTGCGGAACCAGGTGAGACGAGCTAGAGACACCTCAGTGCATCAGACACGCCGTGAGGAACTAGGTAAAACGAATTATAGACACCTCAATGCATCAGACATGCTGTAAGGAACTAGTTAAGACGAGTTGTAGACACCCCAATGCATCCTATACGCCGTGCGGAATCAGGTAACACGAGCTAGAGACATACCTCAATGCATCAGACATGCCGTGCGAACTAGAAGACGAGTTAGATACACCTCAATGCATCAGACACGCCGTGCGGAATCAGGTAAGACCAGCTAGAGACCCCTCAATGCATCAGACACGCCGTGCAGAACCAGGTAAGACATGGTGTAAGGGACGTAAGTGATTTTGGCAAATTACTTTGCTTTACTGTGATATTGTACAAGCGGTTACCCAGGATTGGCTAAGGGGAGAGGGTGCGCAGTCATAGGTATCAAGCATTATTTAAAGAATCCGTTATAAGAAATGCCCATTTTTTACAGCCACAAGGCGCGTACCCAGTGTACCCTGTTACTTAAACTGGGTCAGTTTGCGGTTTGCCGGTCTTCGGTTTTCATGGGGCTTTTTCTGACGTTTGAGATCGTCACTTTGGCTTGAACTCTTTTTAAAACACGCACACTTTTCATTTCAGTGGCTTTTCGTGGTGGATTTAGACTCTGTCTACAATGGCCGTGAGAGACCTGTGTACAAGTTGGCCCAAGTGGAGACGAACGAGCGTAACCTGTTTGAGCTACTTGCTCACGTGATCTTTACTGACCATGGCGTGAGCGAGAAGGTTGTCTCTAAACCCTTCCTAGTACGAACCAAGAAGGACAAGAAGCTATCTACAACAGAGGAAGGTACAGTTGAGCCTCAACCAAGCTTCAATTTTAATGAAAGTCAAGCAGCCACTATTGTGTTGTTAATTTTATGTCAAATAAAAGTAACAAAAGTAACAGTTAAAAATGACCCTTTTTTCCTTTTTTTACTTATATCCTTAGTTAAAGTGTAGTACATAATGATTTTATGGATTTTGTTACACTTGTCTGTGCCACTTTTACTCTGCGTTCTTTAGTGCCACTAATGCTTACAAAACCTTGGCTCATTTAGAGGAGGCGCCACTTCTCACCGGATCCAAGCGGCCTCACACGTGGCATCATGGTCGACTATTTTCAAAGAAGAAAAACCGTCTCTCAGACCGTTTAAGTTACAACTCGCCAGGCAAGTTCTAATTGTCATCAAGAATTTCACCATATTCCAGACGCGTACACAGGGAGTGCGCAGGATTTAGCCCTCCTCCCCCCCCCCTCACCCTTCCCCGGTTTACGGTCACTTCGTCCACAAACCATGTCGTCCACAACCAACTCGTCAACAAGTAGAGGCTATGAGGCTACTTTTTTTGTGAAAACTATGTGTGGACGAGTTGACTCTACTTGTGGACGTGACTCTTGTGACTCTACTTGTGAACGTGACTGGATACACCCTTTCCCTGGCCGGCGTGTATCCGGTATCCGATCCGATCGGAAAATACCAGTGGTTAAGCTTGCGTCTACCGGATGTACGCGGGCTACCTTCCCCCGACTTGGACGCCAAACAGTGGGTCATTTCTTATTCAATTGCCGTAAAAAATATCATTCGTTTTTCTTTCATTCGGGTCCAGGGTCCAGGGTTTTCCGAAAGGGTGCAGGGTTAGGGTCAGTGTTAAGGCTAGGGAAAGGGGGGTATGAGGAAATATTATGGGAGCTTGTTAAAGTCCCTTCCTCCTACTTAAAGTCACCACTGCTTTCCCCAATGACTTGTGGTATTGCGTCTACCATTATAAGGCTTCATCGGACTTCTTGTCCTTCACGTTTAATACGTATATTTGTATTTGTTTTAGAATCTCCGCTTAGCTATTCTAGTTCATCGTCCTACGACAGTGGAAGTAAGTTAAGAGCGTGTCCACGAGGGCAGGTGGCTAGAGCGGTGCACGCCATCTCTCCGATTCCAATGAAAATTGTTGAATTCCTCAACCAATACTATAGAATGCCAGAGCTAAAATATAAGTCCTTTAAAGGAAATGAAGCTTTAAAGTAGTCTTGTTCGACGGCTCTTGTTGTCAGGAATAAGTGACAATCAGCAACTTTCTATTGTATTTTATACCACATATTGATTGAAGAAAGGATATTAAAAACTACAATAATCGATCTTCTCTTAATAATCGATCTTAGTGCCACCTTCCTTTCTAGCTTTCTAGTGAATTTAAAGCTCTTTAAAATCAGGAGAGGGTGTCTATTTTTTACAGAAAGGTTTAAATTCGGAACCGCTTTGGGTTTTCTCAGCTATAGGGTGAGCACTACAAACTGGTTTTATGGAAATCCTAAAATGAACATTTAAAGTACACTAGACTCCACGCATTGGCACCAGTACCCGTGCAGTTCGGCAACCATGGACCTGGTTTGAACTCATCAGCTGGCATAGCGGTTTGAATCAGTAAAACATCATCGTCAATGAACAGGGCGACTTCAGAAAGATAGCACATGCTGCCTTACTCCCTTGCTCTCGTGGAAACGCCCTTTTAAAATCTGTCAAGTTATTTTCCTGTTCTTTTTTTTGTTTTAGCTAGATGGGCTAGCCGATCATTTTCTTCGAACTTTCACTACTGCGTTTTTGCCAAGAACTTTTTGTTATTTAATTGCTGATAACCTGGCTAGCAGGTTATTATTTCGTTAGAATTTCGTTAATTGTCCCGTTGTATTAAAAAAAAACGTTCTAATGAGTTACCACGAAACTTGTATTTGTAGTTCCAAATTGTTGTGAGGTTGAGACGATTGTGATGTAACCGGTCTTACCTTTATTATTTCAGATGGTTGTCGCGAATTATGTTGTCGTGTAACCGGTCCTTTATATTTGTCGTTTCAGATGGTTGTTATGTTGAGACGATTATGATGTAATGGGTCCCTTACATTTGTTTTTTTCAGATGGTCGTCATGGAGAACTTTGTATTGTAACCGGTCCTTTATATTTGTTGTTTCAGATGGTTGCCACGTGGCGAAGTTTGTCGTGTAATCGTTCCCTTATATTTGTTGTTTCAGATAGTTGCCACGTGGCGAAGTTTGTGGTGTAATCGTTCCCTTATATTTGTTGTTTCAGATGGTTGCCACGTGGCGAAGTTTGTCGTGTAATCGTTCCCTTATATTTGTTGTTTCAGATGGTTGCCACGTGGCAAAGTTTGTCGTGTAATCGTTCCCTTATATTTGCTGTTTCAGATGGTTGCCACGTGGCGAAGTTTGTCGTGTAATCGTTCCCTTATATTTGCTGTTTCAGATGGTTGCCACGTGGCGAAGTTTGTCGTGTAATCGTTCCCTTATATCTGTTGTCTCAGGTGGTTGTCGTGGCGAAGTTTGTCGTGTAATCGTTCCCTTATATTTGCTGTTTCAGATGGTTGCCACGTGGCGAAGTTTGTCGTGTAATCGTTCCCTTATATTTGTTGTCTCAGGTGGTTGTCGTGGCGAAGTTTGTCGTGTAATCGTTCCCTTATATTTGTTGTCTCAGGTGGTTGCCACGTGGCGAAGTTTGTCGTGTAATCGTTCCCTTATATTTGCTGTTTCAGATGGTTGCCACGCGGCGAAGTTTGTAGTTAATCGTTCCCTTATATTTGTTGTTTCAGATGGTTGTCGTGGCGAAGTTTGTCGTGTAATCGTTCCCTTATATTTGTTGTTTCAGATGGTTGTCGTGGCGAAGTTTGTCGTGTAATCGTTCCCTTATATTTGTTGTTTCAGGTGGTTGTCGTATCGAAGTTTGTCGTGTAGTCGTTCCCTTATATTTGTTGTTTCAGATGGTTGCCACGTGGCGAAGTTTGTCGTGTAATCGTTCCCTTATATTTGTTGTTTCAGATGGTTGTCGTGGCGAAGTTTGTCGTGTAATCGTTCCCTTATATTTGTTGTTTCAGGTGGTTGTCGTATCGAAGTTTGTCGTGTAGTCGTTCCCTTATATTTGTTGTTTCAGATGGTTGCCACGTGGCGAAGTTTGTCGTGTAATCGTTCCCTTATAATTGCTGTTTCAGATGGTTGTCGTGGCGAAGTTTGTCGTGTAATCGTTCCCTTATATTTGTTGTTTCAGATGGTTGCCAAGTGGCGAAGTTTGTCGTGTAATCGTTCCCTTATATTTGTTGTCTCAGGTGGTTGTCGTGGCGAAGTTTGTCGTGTAATCGTTCCCTTATATTTGTTGTCTCAGGTGGTTGCCACTTGGCGAAGTTTGTCGTGTAATCGTTCCCTTATATTTGTTGTCTCAGGTGGTTGTCGTGGCGAAGTTTGTCGTGTAATCGTTCCCTTATATTTGTTGTTTCAGATGGTTGCCACGTGGCGAAGTTTGTCGTGTAATCGTTCCCTTATATTTGCTGTTTCAGATGGTTGCCACGTGGCGAAGTTTGTCGTGTAATCGTTCCCTTATATTTGGTTGTTTCAGATGGTTGCCACGTGGCGAAGTTTGTCGTGTAATCGTTCCCTTATATGTGTTGTCTCAGGTGGTTGTCGTGGCGAAGTTTGTTGTGTAATCGTTCCCTTATATTTGCTGTCTCAGATGGTTGCCACGCGGCAAAGTTTGTCGTTAATGCTTCCCTTATATTTGTTGTTTCAGATGGTTGCCACGCGGCAAAGTTTGTCGTTAATCGTTCCCTTATATTTGTTGTTTCAGATAGTTGTCGTGGCGAAGTTTGTCGTGTAATCGTTCCCTTATATTTGTTGTTTCAGATGGTTGTCGTGGCGAAGTTTGTCGTGTAGTCGTTCCCTTATATTTGTTGTTTCAGATGGTTGCCACGTGGCGAAGTTTGTCGTGTAATCGTTCCCTTATATTTGTTGTTTCAGGTGGTTGCCGGGTGGAGAAGGTAGTGGTTGATCACCTGGAGGCTCAGCGCGCGCACATCAAACAGCTCACCTTTGACTACATGCTCCAGACGCGTAGAGGAGACATCGCTTATCATCTGCGGCTCACAGATCAAGCTCGCGACAAAAACCTGACCGAGGGGGTGGTGGTAGGGTTCTTCCCCACGCAGGACGGTGGGACCGAAATCGAGCCCTTGACTGGTGAGAATGTCAAGGAGGCCGTGATGGCGGGCGTTATCAGTAGATCGGCTTATTTAGAAGCCCAGGCCCCGGCTATCAAAGACAAAGGTACTACTGAAGCCTTGGTTTGTCAGTCAACAAAATTGTATATAAATTTGTGGTTACCAGCGCCTATGACTACCAAAGACCGGTTATCGAAGAGAAAGGTACTGCTGAAGCCTTGGTTTGTCAGCCAACAAAATTGTATAAATGTTATAAATATGTTGTTACTAGCGCCTATGACTATTCATGTTTTACAGATATTCCAATATTTAGATACATTTTCAATAACATCAAAAAAAAAAAAAACACACACACACACAACAACAATAAAGCCCTGCTGTAGAAACCATGCCGACTCAACTAAATTAATTTGTTTCTCAGGCAAAACGGACAGTGTGTGCGTGATAGGGATGGTAAGTGTGCAAGTGACCGGTAGTGTGCAGCCGGGTGAACGGGTCTTCACCTCAAACGAACACCCAGGAACCGCCATTCCTGAGTCCCACCTTCCAGTCGGCGCATTCATCACAAATAGGAACACCCTCCTGGGTATGGCTATGGAGGCTAGCGTGCCGAATAAGCCAGGGGGGTGCAACTTGGTCAAGTGCTTTGTCTGTATTGTGCTGGGTATTGGAAATCAACAGTTGGCGAAGGAAGTTGAGAATATTATGAACGGAACAGAACGCAGTTTGAAGGAGGTCATCAAAGTATCAAAAAGGACCTGGAAAAGTGAGTAACACATTGTCAAAGAATGTCGATCAATCACTCCTTTTTTATTGTTTATAATTCAAAATATAACGGTTTATTCGCTAGGAAACTTCTAAACAATCTTTAAATGGAGTCTGATACGTTATTGACCGCGATATTTGATTTGTCACTCGCTTGAATTAGTCGATATAGAGCAATAAATCAGGAAAATAAATAGTTGAAACAGAAAAAAACGGCATTTCGCGCAATTCTGATCAACAGGCATTTTTTAATATTTATTTGAAAAACTTATCATAAAAAGCACTAACTGAATATAATGTTTTCTGTAGAGACGAAGCTTCTGTTGATGATAGCCGCCGTGGTCTTGGGCTTGCTCTGCTACATGTTGTACGAGCTACGGGCCCCAGGGACTGCGTACCGGTACTGGAGATGCCAACAGGGGGGCATTAAGGGCTCAACCCTGTCTTACAAATTCCGCTACCAGGAGGGGAGGGTAAGAAACAAATGTATCCCAACACCACCCCCCTTACTACTAAAGGTGCCAACAGGGGTGCATCAAGGACTCAACGCTGTCTTACAAATTCCGCTACCAGGAGGGGGGGGGGGGGGAAAGGAACAAATGTATCCCAACACCACCCCCCTTACTACTAAAGGTGCCAACAGGGGTGCATTAAGGGCTCAACCCTGTCTTACAAATTCCGCTACCAGGAGGGGAGGGTTATCCCAACACCACCCCCCTTACTACTAAAGGTGCCAACAGGGGTGCATTAAGGGCTCAACCCTGTCTTACAAATTCCGCTACCAGGAGGGGAGGGTAAGAAACAAATATATTCCAACACCACCCCCCTTACTACTAAAGGTGCCAACAGGGGTGCATGAAGGGCTCAACCCTGTCTTACAAATTCCGCTACCAGGAGGTGAGGGTAAGAAACAAATGTATCCCAACACCACCCCCCTTACTACTAAAGGTGCCAACAGGGGTGCATTAAGGGCTCAACCCTGTCTTACAAATTCCGCTACCAGGAGGGGAGGGTAAGAAACAAATGTATTCCAACACCACCCCCTTACTACTAAAGGTGCCAACAGGGGTGCATTAAGGGCTCAACCCTGTCTTACAAATTCCGCTACCAAGAGGGGAGGGTAAGGAACAAATGTATCCCAACACCACCCCCCTTACTACTAAAGGTGCCAACAGGGGGGCATTAAGGGCTCAACGCTGTCTTACAAATTCCGCTACCAAGAGGGGAGGGTAAGATACAAATGTATCCCAACATCACCCCCCTTACTACTAAAGGTGCCCACAAGTGTGCATCAAGGGCTCAACCCTGTCTTACAAATTCCGCTACCAAGAGGGGAGGGTAAGGAACAAATGTATCCCAACACCACCCCCCTTACTACTAAAGGTGCCAACAGGGGTGCATTAAGGGCTCAACCCTGTCTTACAAATTCGCAACCAGGAGGGGAGGGTAAGAAACAAATGTATCCCAACACCACCCCCCTTACTACTAAAGGTGCCAACAGGGGTGCATTAAGGGCTCAACCCTGTCTTACAAATTCCGCTACCAAGAGGGGAGGGTAAGGAACAAATGTATCCCAACACCACCCCCCTTACTACTAAACGTGCCAACAGGGGTGCATTGAGGGCTCAACCCTGTCTTACAAATTCCGCTACCAAGAGGGGAGGGTAAGAAACAAATGTGTCCCAACACTACAATGAAATTAATCTGAACTTAATTTCTTAAATGCACTTTTTTCCATACAGGAAGTTCGAGTCAATGGATTGGAGTTCTCGTATTCAAACCTGCTAAAGAAGTTATCGGGGACAGCGGACGGGTCGTACGATTTTCCTCGTTTTAAACCAAGCAATGACACAGGCTTTTTAGGTAAGTAAGAAGGTTGAAGGGTGGCTGGGGGAAGTGCCCTTAGGCATCTAGCGCTTCCTTTTGCTACGGGGGTTGATTCGGACATTTTTGTTATGCTATTGTACTTGTAAACAATGAAATCTGTTAGAGCATTATTGATACTTGAGTTATCTAACTCGCCTCTTCAAGCGGTCATGTGATATTCTCTATTCATTTCTCTAAGATGACTCATTCTATAGAAGTCACACTTTGTTGCTCCCTTAAGGTGCTCGCTACTTCCTCAACATAGATCGATGTGCGTTTGGGGGCGAACGTGACGCGGGATTCTGGGGCCCGACGGTAAGAGGCGCCATTGCTCTGGTTATCCGCCGCCCATGTGAGGGCCCTGTCTACAAGTTCCAGTGGTCTGGAAGAAAGAACAAATGGTGCTATTATTATAACACGCTGCCCAAATTTGTTAATATTACGTGCTCTAGGGGTGACCATCCTCATGTAACGCACCTGCCACTCTCGTACCAGCCTTGCCGCCCCTAATAGAACTTGCTCATACCACCGGTCCGGGCCGGGGGGGGGGGGGGGGGGGGAGGGTTTCGTTTACCCATAAAGCGGACCATTTTCTACCTCGTACCTCCTTAATTATGACGGACCTTTTAGTCGAGTGGAGTGGGGGATGGGGGAAGGTTGTTCCAAACCCCCTTGGCTACGGGCCTGAGTATATAATATTTCCAAGGTTAAATAATTTCAGGCAAATTGTACATGGAATAATTTTCTTTGGTCGTTTATTTGGTCATATGAGAGGCTAAAGCATGTTGTACATACGCATATATTCAAATAACGTTGGACTGTTGGAATGTACAAGTCGTTATTTGTGTTTTACTTATTCATATACACCTTTTGCTGTTCAATAACGGGAAAGGGACATTCATTTGTGCCAAACGTTGTATCGTTAACGTGCATTGTACGTTCATCAACATCGCACGAAACATCCTTAGCGTGACTCGATCGAACTCGACTTTCAATAACAATGATTGAATATGCGCGAACATTCAAAAGCATCAACGGACAATCAATAACGCAATTGGGCATTCATTCGGGATGGGATGAACATTCTTTTGCATGCAATCGAAAATTCAATTACACGTTTGGACAATCAGTAGCGTTTATTGACAATCGGTTATAAAAAATAGAAAATTCATTAGTGCTATTAACATAAACAAAGACAATCAATAAGCCCTTTCAGACAATCATGTTCATCAATGTGACATTCACCAATGTGGTTTGACAACCATTTATCCGATTTAAACCAAACAACAAGGAAAAATAAAATTTCATTAGAGTTACTATTTTTCTTTTTTCTTTGAACAGTTGGCTCCTATAATTAAGAGAAATATAGAACTATAAATAATTTTAACAAAAAAAAAAAACAGACAAACAAACAACACTTTTTGTGGAGGTTTTAAAAAAGCAAAAAGTATAAACTCACTCGTTCGCTCTAGAAAAACAGAAAACGTTTGTATAAGAAATGCCGCCAAGAAACCCCTCGAACACAGGGAAGAGCTAGATATAGGGAGGGAGAGAGCGTACCGCCAAGTATGTGGTCTAATTGGAAGAAATATCACAGTCACTTTGGCTATTTCGCCCACTAACGGTCTTATCTTCCACTTTTCTATCATCGGGGGAATGAATGCACAAAGATTCAACGACTTCACAAACACGACTGAATCTTTACCCCAACGAAAACGTCACTTTTATTTATGACGGTGCACCAGCGCACCATAACCCACTAGATACCGGCCCAAACACTGAGCTAAAAAGTTACCGCCCTACAGCGAATGGACATTGAATGTCCAAATGCGTTATTGTTTCTCCGTTGATGCTAATGAATCTTCACGAATATTCAATTATTGCTATTGAAAGTCAAGTCACGCTAAATGATGTTTCGTGCGATGTTGATGAACGTATAATACACGCTATCGATGTAACTTTTGGCAAAAATGAATGTACCTTTCCCGTTAATGAACAGCAAAAGGTGTAATTATTTTTGTACCGCGAACAAGCCGTGGTAGGCACACTCTACGGAGCCTGGTGCCGACCTTAGTACTGTTGAATCAGGGGGAAATATGAATGACAAAATCTGGCTTCCTTGGCCGTGGGGTAGGAGAGGCGTCGGCAAGAATACTTAAATTCTTTCCAGTAATGAATAATAAAAGCGCTTATTTGTTCATTTAGTTGATCCCCATGAAGCGCACGGGTATAATAACACCTGGTTTCTCACAGTACGACATTCCAAGCGGTGTATACATTTTCTGGTGCTCACAATTTTATCCTGACAGAAGAACTTGTCTTGGGCCTCGTTTGAACCATTCAACAGTGAATACACTTTTGTCCAACGTCCCTCAACATTACAATCTCCTATTTAAAGCATTTATTAATGGTATCTGGACGGATTGAGTTTCTACGACATAAGTTCATAACCAAAACGTAGTCATGAACGTTCTCAGCGTTTTCAGGGATTTACGACGATTTTCATATAACATATAACAAGCCCCGCAAAACAAAGGATTCAGCCGAACAACGTTTTTGTACCGCGGCTCTCATTTCCCCTCCTTTTTTAATTGAGATACATCATCCAGTAGACGACGTTGAAAAGTATGAATGCGCCTGGAAACAGGACGTGAGAGACTCGGTCGATGGAGTTGGACTTGATGATTAGGTAACCTCGCCTGTTTCTACGCCCGCGAAAGCTGATCAGCGGAGCTGGTGGTAGCTTGACTAGTCGGGTTTTCGCGGTGTTTATCATTCTAGCTCTGACTTCACCGTTAGCTGTAGGCTCCATAGCTTCTGAGAGTTGTCTCAAGTCTTCTTCAGACTGAATAAAGGGAGGTACAAAAACGGGTGTAAGTATGCTATCGATAACGATTGTGATTGGCTTGGATGGATCAGGCACATCGTTAATCTTGTTCTTAGCTCTATTATATAATCTCTTCGTTTCCGTGATTCCCAAGACTTCAATCTCGTCCTCAAAGCCCCTTTTGTCGCCCCCTCGCTACCTCTTCCCCTTCTTCTCTACACGTACCTACCCCACCCATACCTCTAGCATATCTGTCCGCCTGATTTGTGTTTGCCCTCAGTCTATTTCATTATTCACAACTCGCCCCCCTCCCTGTAGCCCCCCTCCCTCTTCTCTCTATGCCTTTCAACTCGTGCTTACCCCACCTACCTCTGATATCTCCTTCCTCCTTGTTGGCGTGACTCCCCAATCTACCTCATCCTCTAAGTCCTTCTTCTCCCGACTGTGCACCACCATTCTAAACACGAGCATCGACTCAACAAATGAGAGGACCATGGTGAGAAAGCATGCGATGACGTACCAGTCGATTGCCTTCATGTACGACACCTTGGGCATGTTCGTGTTCATCGCGCCCTAAACAAAGCACGGCATAGTTTCATTGTGCATGGCCGTAGCAGGGGGTGGGGCACTGGGGGCACGTAACCTCTCCCCCCAATCTTTAAGAAAATATATAAGGGAAAGACCAGTAGAGGCGTGGCTGTGCCTTCCCAAATATTTTATTAATGTTTCTGTATTGTGCCCCCCCCCCCCCCCCCCCCCTACCCCATATCTTACGTGCACTGCTACGGCTCTGTGTGATATACGTGCCCGTGATCTATAAGAACACCAGTTTGAATTTCGAATTTCAGAAACCAGAACTTCCGGTTAGGTTTTATCTGTCATTGTGTATTTTTTTATTGCTTTATATTATTTGTCCTTACTATCAGATCGCAATCCTTAATATGTCCTTAATATCAAATCATCCGAATCCATGAAAAGTAATACTTAAAATCAGGAATTCGCACACTAGGATCCTGTTGAATTCGGAATCTAGAACTCTCTTGGATTACCTGTAATGGAGCGAATCAGAAGAATATATTCTTTCCTTAGAAAGACTGCGGAAGACCAGAACTTTTGTCTTGATCTATGGCGCAAAAAGCTATTTATACTGCCTTATTTATCTCTTATATATCCACTTTTGTTTATGAGATAATTTAGCGATTCAGTTTGTTTGTAATTATGATGGAAAATTACCGCCAAAAACACGATGGTAAGGACAGCGGTTATCCCCACAGCCAGCCTATCCCCAGTCTCACTCGGATCCATCCAGAAAGGCATCCACGAGAGAAAGCACAAGAACACGCATGGGAGGTACGTCTGGATCAGGTAGTAACCAAGACGACGCCGAAACGTGATGTGCACCTCCAGGCTGTTGAACTTCCCTGAAAGCGTTGGCGCAGGAGTAAGGTTTAACAATAGTAAAAGTAGGCTTATAGTACATCGGGAGAAATGTTCCGTTTTTGCGGGCATTGATTGGTTGCTTTGCGCTACGAATACTCCGTCGTGATACCCGTTTTTTCTCTTCATATTTCCTCTTCGCTCAAACCTTCTCATGTTTTACCTCATTTGTACTTCCTCTCTTTAATTCTCCACTGCCCCTCTTAACTCCTCCTCTTGACATCTCTTTACTCCCCCTACCCTCCCCCTATTGGTCTTCATCATCTGCAAACTCATCTACTCATTCCTTCCCCTCCTCTTAGTCGAACATATTCTAACTCGTTTTCATCTGCTCATAGGCATCCTCCATTATGCTAATTTCTCATTTTACTACCTCGGCCCCTTGTTCATTCTCCTCATCGTTTGTTATTTTATCCTGATCATCCTCGCACCCTAATCCATCCAAAAACCTTTGCTTTACTCACCTGACTTGTAGACATTATAGATCTGCTTGGTCTCTAGCCCTACGATATCAAAGTGCGGGAGGTTCATATCTTTGGATATCGCCACAGGAGTGTCCCCCTCCTCCCACCTGAGGACGATCTCTGCTGCCGTGTGGAAAACTAGAACCATAGCACCACGACATTAGCTCTCCTTAAGTTTATTTTGCTTGGGATAACAGTGGTGCAAAATACCTGAGGTATAAAATACCGGAGGTATTAAATACCCGAGGTACAAAATGGCCGAGGTACAAAATACCCGTTGTAAAAATTATCCGAGGTACAGAATAAACGGAGTACAGAATACCCGAGGTACAAAATTCCCGAGGTACAAAATACCCAAGGTACAAAATATCCGAGGTACAAAATACCCGAGGTACAAAATAGCTGAGGCACAATTTTTTTTTTTTTTTAGTTAATTATACCGGGTCAATTGACGACCGTGTGTAAATAACACTTACAGCTCTCAAACTGAAGTACGCAAACTTGAGTGTCCATCGGGAATTTTCGAAGATCCATTTGACATTCCGCTGTAACAGTGATCCTGGGATGAAAACAAGCATTATAGATATCATAGAGATCGCTTCTAAGCGATCATCAACACCATGTAAGCCATCATCATCAACATCACCATCATTACCATCACCATCATTATCGTCAACACCTCATCATCATCGTTTTCATCATTTTACTATCATCATCATCATCGCTATCATTATTTTACTATCTCCAACATCATCATCGTCATCCTCACCATCATCGCCCTCGCAATCATCATCACCAACATGGACATCACCATCATCATCATCATCATCATCATCACCACCACCACCACCACCACCACCACCACCACCATCATCATCATCATCACCATCATCATCATCATCATCATCATCATCATCATCATCATCATCATCATCATCATCATCATCATCATCACCACCATCATCATCATCGTCTTTATCATCATTATATTCGTCAATATTATTGTTATCGTTATCAACATTATAATAATAAATAATTATTATCATCGTCATCATCATACTTTTGGCTCATATATATGGACCCGTCAGGGAATAACCGAATTCCCAGGTTCTTCTTGGTGACGTCATGTATGTACGACTTTCGCGCGTTCATGAAGAATGTGTCCGGGTACCAAATAAGGTCAGCGGTCTCTAACTGAATGTACGGGTGACCTTGGCCGCGAGTAAGGCTGATGTTATAGGTCAAGCGGGGGTCGCGCCATTTTTGACGAAAAGCAAACCGCATTGTGTAATCCTGTAAAAGTTAATTGAGGTTACAAATTAAAAAGCTTATTAAATTTTCGCGACAAAATTAAAGTATCGCAAAAATACAATCATGGCAATCCGTCTATGTCTTACTAACCATTGCCTCCTCTCGAACGTCGAATACTGAGTTGATTCGCATGTTGACTGTGATGTTAACAGGTTGCCCTACAAGATATTTAACGTCTAAGATTATTAGTCGTTCTAACCAGTCAGCCAGCAAGCAAGGGAGCTCAGAGCGAGGAAACATGTCGCCCTACAAGATATTACACTTCTAAGAATATACTGAATCGTTCCAGCTACCCAGCCAACCAGCAAGCATAGCTATCAACATTCCCCGATTAGGCGGGTGATTTTGTACCTCTTCACTAGCCTATTTTTTTTTTAGAATGTTCATACATTCTCTGTATTTACCCGCATTGGCTCTCTAGTTTTTTTTCACATATTTATTGTATTTCACCCGATTTCACAAGATTTCTGTCCAAGTTGGGTTGACAGCTATGAGCAAGGGAGCTTAGAGCAAGGAAACTTGAAAGGCAAACAAGTATTAAAAGACAGCAAGGGAAGACGACAAACAACCATTTGTCACCTGTGGTGGAGTAAGGTCTCGTGTGTTTGTCGTAGTCATTGAAGATGATCGAGACAGCTTGCGCTTGTGACGTCCTGTTACGAGCTTCAAGAAATCTAAAAAAGTTTTTAGTTTTTTAAGTAATGCAGCGCAGTGGCAAATACTTTATTGTAACTAGAAAATGGTTAACCTTGAAAAAAAGTTATAAATTGCACTTTGGTTGGATGTCAGAAAAAATAAAATAAATGAATAAAACGAGTAAAACAGGTGTGGGAATGATTACAATTGTTTTAAGACAATTCAAATGTTCTTTGAACTCTTGATATCATCAAGTGTTCTAGCGCGTGTGCTATTTGTACGTTTAAAGTACGTTTTTTCTTCTTCTCTCTGACACCCACTATATATCGTTTACCCTAATATAGAAAAAAAACATTCCCATCTAATTGCAACCCTTTTAAAATTCCCTTTTATTAATTCAAAGTAAATCCTCGTTTTCACGAGGGCGGATCTACCTGTGTTCGTAATCCCAAAATGTAAATATGATGGTCATTACATCTTTTAGAACAGGCCGATCGTTCACGAAAGATCTATTTTATAGGCATGCAATATTTTTTGTATAGAAAAAAATAAGTTACTTTTAAAATGTGTTATTTGGTTTCTGATGACTCTATATTCCGGGCAATGGCATAAAAAAGTCAATCGACCTCACCATAATTTGCTGGCAGCATTTCTAAGTCTTAATTATCTATTATAAAACTTCGTTTTATGTTTTAAATTATAGTACTGGCTATTAATTTTTAATCAATCTGCTGAAAAAAATATTTCAAATTGGCATTATCTACCTTTACAGAAAAAAAAACCAAAGATTCAGTGCACGATGAATGTTATTTGTTGAAAAATGGGTTTTTGTTAAGTTTTCATATTGTAGTTGCAAATCGATCATATGTCGCCTTTGCAGTAAAAACGGGCATCACAGCCACAAATGCACATGTCCGCACACTGAGACAGCCCTCTGTTATTTAGTTTTCATAGTTCACAGTTTGAAAGAATCCCCCCTGATGAGGATACTGAGAAAGAATTTGATTTTAATATAAATTACGATAAAACAAAAAAAAAAAGGAAATTTTTGTGCGGGTTGCTAGCAAAACTGACCCCAATTCAAAATGATTTCATTATAGACTACTTCTTTTACTATGTGAGATTATCCACGGTTAAACGTCTAACAGAGAAAATGACAATTATACTGTTGAAAGTTTGACTAATTTACCCAAACTGAGAATCGTTCCCTATCACTCTTCAATGTCAACATTACAAGGATTGTTTTATCAGCCAAGGTAAACTTTTAAAGATTTGTTGATTTTGAAATATTTGGTCATCGAGTAATTATAAGCAGAGCAAATATAGATGAAGTTTAGTTACAGTACCTTGCTCCAGCGATCCACCAGAGGACAGCGATCAGTGTCTGGTTCCACCGTCTAACTATCATCCTTGCGTATTACATAATCAACACAATTATTGCAGCTTACTCGTCTGTGACTCAAGAACTGTACTCCTAAGCCACTGGATGAACAATCTAATGAAGTGACTTCAACTGATCCAACCCCACATAAGAAATTCACTCTCTTGAATGCGACATAACTATTACGCTTAGGTCACGTGGTAGTAACGATCCTCTTTGAATCGCAACGAGGTGTTCTGATTGGCTGAGCCAGTTTGGTAAATTCATTTAATGGAATAGGCCGATGTTTAAATGAGGGTTTGTTTGAAAAATAGAGTATTACCATTACAACTCCTGCCGCGTTGGGTTAATTAAAACGAAACCAAAACAGTTCTCAGAGCCTTCACGTTATTCCCATGTCTTTTAGTGTCTCTATTGAGGGCATTGCACTACACTGTATGGAATACATAAAACGAAAACATTTACACGAGTATAAATGCAGTATAATATAATCATCTCCGTAGGAGATTTGCAGGCTAGACAGACTTGCTTGGAAGAGAAAAACGAAAATGTGTTCGAACCGAACATTTTCAATTCATTTAAAGCGAATTGCTGCCGCATTTCGAAAATATGTGAGCTGCGCCACATCGTCGAGCGTGCATTTACGGCTTGCGTCTGAAATTCTTCAGACACTTTAAATGTTAACTGCATGGCGTTTTTTCTATATGAATCAAGAAAGGTCACACTCTTACCATGTAAGGTTGCATGGCAAAGGATTGGATGACTGTGTTTTACTTCTAATAACCTTAGAATAATCCATTTACAGAAATCAGGAGAAGTGAGCTGGTACCCAAGTAGGGTATTGAATCACCAAGGGATAAATCATTAATTTCCAATTGACATGAATTTCAAAACTCAAACCAGTCATCAAATATTTACAAGTCAAGGCTAAAATTAACAGATGTTAACTAGTATCAACCCCTATAAAAAATACGACTCCCATTCTTATGAGAAATATACAAAATTAGTCCTGACAACATGCTTTAGATTCATTGTAAAAGAAGAGAATGTATGACGCCTTATTCGATATCAATGTCAATTAAAATGATAAATGCACGTTGATAGGATTACCCTGAAAGGGGCGGTGGAGCTGACTAAGTGTGCCCCCCCCCAGTCTACCCACTTCTTTTTACCCTGCTAACAAAACTTTTCCCTAGTTTCCCTCGCTGTTTTGGTTACGCGTGTTGTTTAAAAAAAAAAAAAAAAAACTTTACCAAAACATAAACGGAACATCGCGAAAATCCAGAGAAGTGAATCGGCAAGTGTTTAAATAAGAGAAAGAGAAGTACTGCTAGTAGGGCACCTTTTCTATTTGCCAGCTAATAACACGTTTGATTTGAACCGTAGAAGATCGATAGACGTCGGTAGCCCACTTGAACAAACTGAAGCCTTGTTAGAAACGCAATTTTTATCTTGAGGTTTCCATATCAGAAGTTTACGAAAGAGCGAGGAAGGGCGTGAGTGCCATCGAGACCACGTGATAGCTCTTTGGCCTTGCAAACGCAAATTTCACGAATTAAAAAAGAAATTTAAATATCGAAAGAGTAAGTTCGTTATACCAACAAGAAAATAAATAGAACAATGTCGATAGGTGTCTTTGTAACTTGCTTTTTCAGCGCCCTTATCGAAATTGTACGGAATAACCGCTGATTTTGATGCGTTGCAAGTGCGGGCGAGGACTTTAAAAAGAAACCTCATATACTAAGATCAGAATGTGTGTTTCACTTTCTTTTTTTTATTTCGAAATTGCGTAGAAATGATAACTCTATATCTCTTGTTTGTACATAAATAAAAGCTAATAAGATATACAGTTAAATAATATATAATAATAAATCAAAATAATAATAATAATAATAATAGTAATAAAGGAAATCATATTTTGTAAACGTAAAGTATCAGACGTTCGACAAGAACAGTAGATAAATACCCAATGAACATAAATATACCTATGGTTGTACGAGAACGAGTTTTGAATTAGATGGATACACCTAGAGTATACAACCACAAACGATAAAGGATTGCTAACAGATCACTCATTTTGTTATTATCGCGGCCATGTAAAACATAAATTCTGACGCCTGACCCTAACCATTCTGATTAGCTCGCTTGGAAATGACTTTCATGTCTAATCAAGGCGGCCATACTGTAACACACTGACACCATTTCCGGTTAAATATTTTTCGGTTCAAAACCGTCCCCTGTATACTACGTTTTACCTGAAAACACAGCGGATGATGGTAAATAGTGTACTAGCTGAGTCAGTAATATAAAGGGACAGGGTGTTACGGCTGGGCGGAACTGCACACTACGATGAAATGAGCCCCAGAGAATGGAATATTGCCGTGTGTCTCAAGTTTATAAAAAGTATAATATTGAGACTTTCCTGGCAGCTATTCTGATTTACCCATGTCAAACTCAGTCACAATCATACGGTGATCAGAAATGGTGAACTCCTCTGGCCAAACCTGTAAATAGAAGAAAGAGCTTGAGTCAGAATACAAAAAGAGCAGGTTTTTTTCAATCAATCAAATTCTTCTATCTGCGTTAATGCACGACGTTTAAAGTCTTGCCTGAAAGAGTCTCAATAAAGACGAAAGATTGAGAGATATTAATGTTCAGAAGCAAGGAGGTGTAAACATGTTAACAAGCTTTCATCAGAAATTAAAAGATCTAGCCTCACCTGATCATTGTACTGTTGTGGTAGCATGATTGAAGACTTGGGGGATATCGCACATGAACCTGAATTTCTGTAGACATAAACAATAACAAAATGAAAACTCATCTCTTTTTTTTATCTATTCAATTTTCTAAAATTTTTTTTAGCAATACTACAGGAAGGTTCCTTGTCTTAAGACGGCATTCCCCTGATTGTTCCAGTAGAATCAAGGGCAAAGTACCTTTGCTAAAGAGGTTATATACTGAATTATAATAAGTACTCCATAGTACAAAGTTAATTAAACAATCAAATATAATGGTTAAGTTAAGTTTAATGTCCGTTCACACAGCCGCCTGTGATTCAACATAAACAACAAGAAAGAAGAATTATTTCTGAGCACTTCAGGGTTGAATGGCTTACCTGTAGAATATATAATCCACTGAGAGCTCTCTTCCCCTGTGGTCCTTGTGGGTAACTCCAGCCTCTCTTCCATTTACGACCTTATATGAGGAGGCAAAGCCACTCCCCTTGACGAACTGGTAGACAGGGTTGGTTTCTGGGCTGTTAAAATCTCCTGTAAGGATGACTGGGATGGAATGGAGCTCTTTCCTTGAAAGAAGGGAAATGTTTCGATGAGAATCATAAGAAAGAAGATTCCACACTGGGCTGAGGTGTTATGTTAAATGTGTTGGATAAGCATGGCTGTCAAACACGTGTTTATTCAAGTTTTATAAAAATGTTTTTATACTTACTGTTTAAGAAATTTATCTATCCCGCTGACTACTTTCTTCACTTGGGACTGCAGGGAGATAAACATGTATTATACAGGGGCGGATCTAGCTTTTCCCTAGGGGGGGGGGGGGGGGGGGGGGGTTGGCTCAGTGACAAAGGGGGAGGGGTAATTACATATGGCTTTCTGGTAGCCTGAAGGGGGGTTTAAAACCCCTAAACCCTCCCCTAGATCCCCTACTGTTAGAATCTAGTGAAAATGCTACTTTTAATGCACAGATATTTGCGCATAATGTTTCCAGTAGTCCCAAAGCACCAACCAAAACATTTTTTGCCAGATTTAGATTTTCCAGTAAATAACTGGCTTTATTGTTGCTATTGGACAGTTGCTTACATGACTCTGCATATTTTTGTATCTACAGTAGCCTGCCCAATTTCCTACCTGACCTGCATACAAACCCCTTAGGGACAACTCTCGATTTCATTGCTCTTCTCATAGAGAAGAAAAACCTGGTTACTTGTGAGAGGCTGGATCACTTGTGAGATATTTCTGAGATAAATCTGACCGCCCCCGGTGCCTTGAATTATCTCCAGGTGACGTTTATTATCGGATTTGGCTAAGAAAAAGTTTGACTTATAGACTTACGACATACTAAAGTGATCTATTGGGTCCAGAATGCCCTTTTTTATCTGATTCGCTTACGCTTTATAGTTCTGTCTGCAAATAGTATGTCTATTGCGAACCAGAAGTGGCCGTTGTGGGGGGCACCCTCCCTCTCCCCCTGGGTACATGCCTGAACATATACATCAAATAACTTGTAAAACAGCATTCCCAGTCATTACTTACCATTCTAACATACTCATCGAGTATATTATGGCAGTAGGAGATATGGGTAGTAGCTAGAATAACCTAGGAAATAAGCCAGCCATTTAAGATCATTTCCATACAGGCTAAGTTTAGATATCATATTATCCATGAGCTGCCTTATTCAATGCAAAATGAAGCTACAGGGCCAGCCGGGCTAATGGCTAGCCAGGGTGTATGTGCACAGCATTTTGGATGACAGTTGTCTTCTAGTAGTGGTTTGTGGTGTTTTTGGTACACCATTTTAGGGTCAAATTCTTAAAAAAAACCATTACTTAGGTAATTACCAAGGAGAGATATGGAAAATTTGAAATCACTACTATTGTTTCGAACTTTATAAAAGCTAAAGGCCACAAAACAGGCTCTGCTTTCTTTGGCTGTTGCTCAAGAATGGTTGAATGATTGCCTAAGTTTTGTATGTACAGCCTTCCTTCTCTCTTTGGCAATTGAGTGTAATCTTCCAGGATTTTGTCAATGGCAATGAATATTTCCTAAAAGTATTTCGGAACTATGCATAACCGACCAGTAAGAGGAACATGTAGGAAGTTACATTTTATGAATAAAGTGTAAATATCCTGGAAGATCACAAAGTAAAACGCCAAAACAAGGTACCTGCTTATCTTGATCTGGAAGTGCTATATGCAATAATAGTGCCACCCTGTTCCCGTAATCATCAAAATTAAAAGACTGCACACCCAGTAGGCTGAAAAACAAACATAAAAATGGCAAAATGGGAACTAGATAATGCAAAATGGGAAAAAGAAATTTCAGAGGTGAAGAGGGGTGGAATTAAATGTCTAGACATACAGGAGAAGGTAGTTATACTTTCTAGAAATTAGATTTTAGAAGGTAATTATACATTCTAGAAATGTTGTGAAGTTAATAGTTTTTAGCTGCAATAGCTGGTATAAACTATATACTGTATTATTATCATTATAATGATAATGACAGTACAACACTTTGAAGAATGCCTGATTCCTAGCCTCACACAATTTTTTTTACCTCATATTTTTTACTTCTTATTCTGTGCAAATCGAAAGCATACTGTGTGATTATAGAAGTCTTACTTGATTTATGAGAAAACGAAATTGTTACTGGACTTCATGATGCAATTATGATGATGATGATGATGATATGTTTATTACTAGCCTTTTTCAGTAACATATCATCATCATCATTGCCCTAAGCAAGGTTATCACAAGCTGTGATCCTTTATCATTTTAAATATTTTATGGGGTGAAATGTAAGGTTAAGCCTAGGTTATATTTATAGATGAACTGCTGACCTAGCAGATCTGTGAAGGAGTATAGCCAAACCATCCATCTTGTAACCTTGTCTCTTCAGTTTCAATATCCTGTATCTAAATCAAAAAAGAGAAATTATTGGATAATACATATAATACTTTACTGAATAAAGATAGGGTAGTAAACATACAATAAATTATTACTCAATCACAGGAAATAGGACACTTGTAAGGCATGTGTTGGCAGCGAGGTAAGTGGAAAACTGGTGCAGGGCTTGTAGCAACAAAATTAAAACATTGCTACACCCCATGTTTCCTTGTAATGATTGCACTGTCAAAATCAAGATTTAAGGAAAAACACTTTTCACCCTTACTTGTCTCCAAGCTTGCTTTCAAACAGATCCTCCACATCATGGTTAAACCAGAACTCTTGTAAGCATATAGCGTCTAAGTGAGGCTGTTCTTTGAGCATGTCTATGATAGACTGCGACCTTCTCATGTAGAGGTTTGGCTTAGAGCTTTCCCATGCACTCCACCAACCCCTGACAAATAAACAAAATGAAAACCTTAAATAATAACAAATTTAAACCTTGAAGACAATAGAGTTTTTGCCTGCTTAAATCACAATACTTGAGAGGTAGGTGGTTTTACACCAAAGAAAGGCTCAAATAGGTGTGCATGTTACTTCTTCCTGCCAAAAGCAAGTAAACACACAAGAACAGCAACATTTCTTAAAATCTTACTGTACAGGACCCAAAATGATCCCAGGACCCGAAACGATCCCCAAAAGTTCCCCAACTGATCCCGGGACCCGAAACGATCCCCAAGAGTCCCCACAAGGAATTGCAGTAATGGACAAACAAAAGGAATGTGGAAGGACTGGCTTTCAGTTTTAAAAACATATAAAACATTCTAGCATCATTTGTATTACTATAATATTAACTAAAACTATAGTCAGGGCTTCTGGAATTACGCGGAAAAAACTCAAAATTACGCGGGATTCTTTGCTAAATTACGCGCTAAATTACGTGGAAAACCACTCATTACGCGGGATTTTGCAATACTTTTTTCTTTAAAAATCAAAATTTCGCGGGATTCTTTACTGAATTATGCGCTAAATTACACTGAATATCAACTGCTACGCCCAAACTACATTTTGTACCGAAGAAAAGCACGAAATAAATTGAAAAGGTTAATTTTTTACGCAAAAATATCTTAGGCTCCTAGCCACCAGCTCCGAATTGGCTCCTAGCCACCAGCTCCGAATTGGCTACTAGCCACCAGCCAATTAAAAAAGGTATTTTATTATTAGTCCTAGGCCTTCGCGGTTTAGAAAAGAACGCCTAGTCATTTCATTAGTTTTCTCATGCTTACGAAGAATATCTGTCTTTTTTTACGAGAAATAGAGGTGAGAACCCTAAAAGAACACATCAGCTGTGCACTTAAATGTTTTGTCTTAAACATTTAGCCAAATTACGCGGGATTACGCGGAAATTTGTGGATTACGCGTAGAAATCCAAAACGCTTCCGCACAAGCGCGTAATTCCAGAAGCCCTGTATAGTATTAACATTTTAATTTACGACTGCGCGGGAAAAACAGTGGTTGAGTCAGAAATTGGGGTCAAATGACAATTTCCGCGATAGTAATTTGAAGAACCAGGCGTGAATAAATCATTTATAGATAACAAGACTTAAAAGAAAGTCTCGACATCGATCCACAGATATAAAACATAAGGTTATTCAAGGTTACTTTTGCGCATGTTTGTTTGTATTCGGTGATTGAAAGACCTATCATGAGATCATGCAGGGTTCTACGGCCGACTAGGTGAAGGAAATTAAAAACTCACATAAATATTGCTTTCAGCTAAAGCCACATCTTGCAACAGTAGTAAAAGGGTTGTTTGAGTGCATTACTCAGTGTGCTTTTGTCATTCCGCCATCTTCTCGGCCAAAACGCCTGCCTAAAATGTGTCGGTAAATATTCGCTCATGTGAACATGGATTTCGTGGTGAAATACACGTTTGGTTGTCAAATGAATATGGATTTTTAGGTGTGATGTTTGCCGGAAACGAGATTTATATTGTCAGAGTTGTGTCATGAACATGCAAATGTTTAGTGTGATGGAAGGTCAAACGAAGTTTGGTTGTTCTGAGCAAGGCTGTGCTTTGGCTGTGCTATGTTAATGTTGTTTCCCTTTCAGTAGCAATTAAAAGTTGTGTATTTGTATTGGACTCTGTTTATGGGTTTACCGCCGGGGCAAAAGCCTTAATTATGCTTTAAGAATTGCAAGTGATTTCTTCTGCTTTCCCTTTGTCCATTACCGCAATTCCTTGAGGTCGATTTCGGGAACTCCTCGATATGGTTTCGGGTCCCGGGATAGCTTGGGGTACTTTTGGGGATCATTTCAGGTCCTGGGATCGTTTCGGGTCCTGGGATCATTCCGGGTGGAGTAAAACAGACAGGCCTCCCAACTATTGTATTTCTAACCTCAAAAAGGTCTATTCCTTTGGGCAGAGTAATGAGTGTTACATGGGACATGGGTTATCCATGCACCTTTGGAAGGAAGAAGAAGCTACCAACTACCTTATCTAAGTAAACTTTGACAAACAACTGGCTATGTATATTATGATTTTTTTCTAGACTTCTCGACAGGAGAAATGTAAAACCAAAAAAAAAAAAAAAAAGAGAAAAATCTAGATTAACCAAGTGGCCTGCGATGGCCATGACCATGTCTCTTCTCTATTGAGTTTTTTTTTTTCAACCAATCAATCTTTATTTGCATATAATAAAATATACAGTGCCAGTCAAAGCAAGTGGCTTACATGAAAGGGGAGTTTAAAATAGAAGAGCCTGCAGTGGAGGCAGGAATTTCCCACAGGACACAGGAGTCTATCAACAATGCACAATAATGCACAAGGTGGGTGAGGCCTGGACTCCACAGGAAACTTGTTATTCTCTTTGCTGCTATTAGGGAGTGTTCACTATTTAAGGGGGGGGGTCGGTATTCAGCTCCACTCCACTTGTTTTTTTAGTTTTCTGTACAACCCCCCCCCCCCCCCCCCCAGCAACATTGATGACCCCCCCAGGAGAAACCCAAAAACTTGTTTGATCCCCCTCTTTAAAAATCTGCAAAACTACATTTATAATACGAAATATAGATACATATAAACAAATTATGCAATGTATAACAACCAAGAAATGATATTTCTTATCATAAATAAGTCAACTGTGGCCTTGTGGCGGTTTGAAAACAGTAACGAATATGTATCTATACCTATATCTTTGCATGCCATATCACTAGTCCATATCAAGCAGGACAATTTTGTATTTTACTGCATGGGGCTGTCCTAAAGATAAAATAGTCCTGTCCCTTGGTCTGATAGATCTCCCAGATCTGGTACTCGCGGGGGTGTCCAAAGGAAAGGTATCCGAGTAAGATTTTTTTACACGTTGACATTATCTAATAACCTGCCATACTAGATTCCTAGTATATTTTACAAATGCATATATTTCAGTTATTGTTTTTTTATTGATCCTATAGGTCAAGCTTAAATGAACTCACTACCGGGTAATAAGCATTATTGAATTTGTCATTTGTGGGAAAGCGTTCACGGCTAAACAGCAATCAATGTAGCCTAAATATGTTATTGGCAACGCTAGGAAACAGCTTTTCTTGCATTTTGTTTACTCATTTCAATAATAATAAATAAAAAAAGTTTCCTACTTTTAAAGGATGTAACTTGTTTGACCCCCCTTTCAACCACATTGAAACTTTTATGACCCCCCCATTCACGTACCCAAGACTTTTAGCCCCCCCCATGTTGGAACCGACCCCCGGCCATAAATAATGAACACTCCCTTAGCAGGTAAATTAAAAGGAATAAGCTTTGTTTTAATCCCCCCACATACATAGCCCAGGTTTATACAATGACATTCATAAAACGCCCCTCTCTGATTGGTATAGGGTACAATGTGTTATTAGAGGAAACATTCCTGCATTACCCAGAACTAAATTGTAACATAAGAAAACATTTGAATTGTTGTATAAAACAGATAGACCTGTCCTCTGGTGATAGATGCACAGAAGACATCACAGTGTGTCATAAACAACAGTCTCGCAACTGTGTGTCTACTGCGACTGTGCCTATGACGACTGTGTGTTTACTGCAACTGTGTGTCGGACAGACACAAAAAATGAGATCTAGTTCTCAAGAAAAATCACAAGAATTAAGGGCCTATGGTACTATCTTGTTGCTACGAAAGGGAAAAGCGCTTTATTCAGTTAAATAGACTAAAATTGCCACGCATTTTCCAACTTGGTTCTGTGGCCCAGTGGTTAGCACCTTTGACTCGTAAGCAAGCGTTCCAGGTTTAATCCCCGGCCGAGTCTTTTTTTTATTATTATTTTCTTCAAAACTCCAAGTTGTTGTTTTTTTTCCAAGAGATCAAAATAAACTTTCGGCATTTTGTAGAAGAAAATGTAATTATGTTTTTCGAGAATAAAAATAGATGGCGAAAAAACAAGATGGCGGCCATTTCCACACGAGAAAAACACGTTAATTTTGAACATTTTACAACAATTGCGATTGTTTTTCATTAAAACCATTGATATTACCATTCCTAACAACTAAGCGCATGGGATTTTTGATTTTTGAAGAAATGAAAAAGTTATTACCAAATATGTGGTTTTCGAAGAACATAAAAATTCACCATTTCTCGCAGTATCAAAATTTCGCAAATCCGATGCGTGAAGTTTTAGAAAATAGTGATGTTAAAATATTTCTGCAAAAAAAATTATGGTAGATTTGAACAGTAGCTTCTCCGACACGTTTTTATGTTCTGGGTCACGTGACCATGGGAGGGGTCAGATGACGTCATCACTTGTGTTATTTAGGTCTAAAACACTTATGTTGAAAGTTCCAAGAGATTTGACAAAAAAAACAGAAGCTTTTATACAACAAACTAATTTCCCTAGCAACGGACTCGAAAGATAGTACCATAGGCCCTTAAGGGTGTACTGACATTAGTGTTGCTCAGTAACGACGTTGCTCACTGATGGCGTTGAGCGCGCGCATATACATTACATGGAATTCGTCATTCCTAGGTTTCCTGAAGTAAAAGAAGCAAAAATATGCGTTTCAAGTTCCCAAAATTGACTTTAAGTTAAGCTCAGCCTTTACGGGTGATGATATTTCCCATATTTTGCAAAAATGAAGATTTAGTCAAGCCAACCTTTTTGAAGCCAAAGTTTTCAATTTTCACTACCTGCGCGTGCTGCAAACACCGAATGCTCGCGCACGCATTGAAAATCTTATTTCAAAGTAGCGCGCGCTGTATCAGAATTTTAAAATACTTTTTCCATTTTCATCATGACATGACGGATATCGTTCCTTTGAAGTGTAAATACCACGAAACACCATTAGAATTTGTTTTTAAACTTTATTAAAATTTCATCATGTGAGATATCAGTGTGTCTGAGCAGGCCGAATAAGCATGCGCGGGCTTTGTTTCACTTCCGGTTTAGCCTTTTCTAAAAAAAGCTTTTTTGGTCGCCAAGTTATTTTTAACCTAATATTTTTCCGTATTCCTTTTTATTAAATTCTCCTTCATATGGCCAAGCATGGATTTAGCGTTAATGTATTAGAAATTAAAATTATATAAAATAATCTGGATTTCAGGACCTTTGAAAAATAATTTAAAAAAATGTCTCAAGCATTTCTAAAACGCATGCTTGGCTTAATGCACCCATCCCTCAACATTCATAAAACGTTTTCAATATTTGTTTTCGAGCAATTTTATATTTGCTTTTATCTGTATCTATGACGTCACATTATGACATCACATTATGACGTCATCATAATCATCAGCACACTTGTGGTGGTCAACTTGGCAAATATCAGACCCTTATGACTTTCTACAAGGCTTTTATGCTATATTCACTTTTCCTTAGCAACAGATGTCAGTACACCCTTAAACTGTAGCTGCACACAACAAAGAAAAGATTGCATAACATCACGAGTTCCCTTGCAGTCATGAACACAAATTCAAGTGGACATAATTAACAAAAATGTATCTGCCGATACCTCATTCCCGTCAAATTTATCCATAACTAGCGAAACATTACGATACCGTCACATTTTAAACAGCGTAACGGCAATATTTTTACCTCAACCGGTTGTAGCATGGCGCCAGAATATTAAAGGTAGCACATCGGAAAATGTTCCCGTTAGATTCGGCTGGTTTCTCAGCCATCATCTGTAGAAATCTCCCAGATGTTAGATATGCTAGGCGTTGAAGCATAAAGCTTTACTTCCATTCTAAATCTACGCGGCTTTGTGTTTTTGTGTGTAGAGTTGTCAACTCCTCAGCCATTCCGACCGGCGTCTTCACCACGCATGCGCGCGAGCCGACTGGTAGTGAACCAGCGGTAGTATGGTTGGCGGTAATGGCGGCTTGTTTGAAATGTATTCTGCGCGATCGTGTCTTCTTACGCTAGAGCGTAAACAACTTTGTCATTTATTCTTAGATCAATACTTAGAGGAATAATGGATTTAAAGAACAAGAACTCAGGGAATCCACTATTTCCACGATGAATGTGTTTTTGGGATATGTTTTGAAGAAGTACGGACCTTCGAAGAGTTCCCAGGTAAGTACCCTATTGCCCAAAGTTTTCTGTGTCGCTCGTTTCTTTTGCTAAACATGTGAAGCAAAGAAAACGAGCGACACAGAAAGCTCCGCTTAAAAGGCTAGTACAGAAAAAGCCCAGTACGAAAGTGAAAGTGAAAAAGTGAAAAAACATGTTTTATCTTTTATGTCATTATGTCCATGTCGTTATGTCGAAGATAAGAGTGCACGCGCCTATGTCGTTATGTCGATATGTCACTAGTGTGCACTAGGCATAACAGCGCAACTCAACATATGAGTTGAGCCAAAATGCTAAAACAAGCGTTTCATCAGATTGGCTAATCCATGTCTCAGAAAATGTCAGGTTCCGAAAAAAACACGGTGACAAGTTTATAATATCAGAATGCAGGGAGTTCCATTCCCCTTTCTCATGACCAATAACCCCCCCCCCCCCGACCCCTACTGGCCAACCTCTTCTAGACCCTTACCCACCAAATAGACTTATGTTACTTCCTCCTCATATCTATGTATAACTATAGTTACTGTTCCCACATTTATAAAGCACAGTGCATAAATTGCAACGAGGGATCTAGCTTTTCGCACAAGTGGGGGGGGGGGGGGGGGGGCTGGCTCAGTGACAAAGGGGGGAGGGGGCAATTTCTTTTGTTACATATGGCTTTCTGGCAGCCCAATGGGGGGTTTAAACCCCCTAAAACCTCCCTCTAGATCCGCTACTGAATTGCTGTATTAGTAAGAAGGTGTAAAGTCCAACATTTTAATGCTCCGAAAGTTTATATTTACTTCCCTTTTGTAGGAGACACTTTGGTTGTCAGAATTCTACAAGAGTCTACAGGTGTTTATATATGACAAACAGAGGACGTCTCTCAGATGTGATGAGCTTGCTCTTGAAGTATTTGGGAGAATCAGTGAGCTTATTCCTTCAAGAGATGCCGCTGATAAGAGGAGCTTGTACTCTAGTCTGTGTGATTACTCCATCATTTCACTCAAGCAGTTGTCGTCTGAGAAGGAGATTTGCTCTGGCCAACTGAGAGGTGATACTATTCAAGTTACAGATGACTGCTTTGGTAAGAAAAACATGAGTGGTGGTAAGCATCCAGGAGTCTTTAATTCAAGAACTTTGATGATAAAGTTCAATATGTATTCATCATTATCATCTTGGCCCCAAAAGGTAGCTAGCAAGCTCTGTTTACAAAGCCTGAACCTGTTATATATTTGGGTTTTACTGTAAATAACACTATTTTGCCTTTTCCAGGTTTAAAACCTCTTGATTTTAAAAGTCCGTTAATTCTCCTGGGCTTTCTGAGGTGTCCACCCTCATCTTGTGGCTCTTTGTGTCTTGAGGACAATACATCACACCTACCCCTAGAGGTTAGAAGTAGTTAAAATAAGTTATTTGCTGTCTGTATCCTTCACATGCAGACCAGCTATTACTGAAGTTTGTTTCAAATCACAAAATGTTAGCTTTTGTTAACACACACTATAGTGTGAAGTGAGTTTTTGCTTGCAATCTTTTCTCATGGGACTGTGTGTAACTGAGATGTCTGTGATAAGCAACCTGCTGCTACAGGACAGATGATAGATATAAGTAATTGATTTTATTGCAGGTGATTGGTGCTAAAGTTCACTACATCAATAAACTTGTTATTTTACCAAGATGGGCATTTATTCCTTCACCAGTAATGGGCAACAAAGGTACCAAGTACTTGTACTGCAGCACTGTGCAGTTACAATACTGATAACTGTTGTTTCTGGTTTGCTTTTCCATCTGTACCGTCTATCCGGTTTGTCTGTCTTTCCATCTATTAGCCTATTACGTATAGTGATTGGAGAGAACTTGCATGGGAAGTCCCTTCTTCACTAACATATTATTCTTTATTATTGTTGTTGTTTTTATTATTATAATTGCTATCATCACCTGTCTGTCACTTCCCGTTCAAGTAATCTGCTCATTAAAGCACTGTTTACTACAGCAGCAACCAATTTGTCTGGCTACCTGGAGGCCGATGTCTGTATACCAGTGTGTGAGGCCCCACCCTTGGTGTATCAAGTACCTTGGATCTCATTGTCTACTTATTTTTCCCAGTCAAAGTAAGTTTGACATGCAATCATGCAATCTTAAACATTTTTTCCTCTGATTACATTCCTTTATTTTTTAGTAAAAAGACAAATGAAATCAATTTGTGTGGCAAAGTCAGTGCTATTAGTCCAATACACAGGTAAGGGATAAAAAAGATAAAAGTAATTTTTTTTAGTTACAAAGAGTGGGCTCTTGTTGGTTGCCAATTGTTGCTAAAAAGGCCAATTTTTCCTATTTTTTCTCAATTTTTCTCCAGCTTAATTTACTGACACACTGCTCATTGTTTGGTTAGCTTGATGCAGAGCAAGCCATTCTTCTTTGTGCAGCTGACATGCACAGAAAGCGCCATCACAACATCGCTAGTGGTCCAGGTACTGTAGAAATAGCCAAGGCATTCTAAAAGAAGAGATAAGCCAACACAAAGTTAAAAGTGGTATGCTGTACGACTCTGTGAAAAAAAAAAAATAGTTTACAAGTTTTGCTGGACAAAGGTCTAACTTAAAATTTGCATCTCTGTTTTCACAGAGGTGTAGAACATTTCAACCTTGTGTTGACTTATCTCCCCTATAACACCACGCCTACACAGACCACCTTTTTTTACTATGGCTTGTCTGTCAATTCGACACTAATAACAACAACACATCTCTCAAAGATTTGATGTCATATCATCTTGCTGCCACTCATCAGAGGGTTGGGAATCTGTTTCTCCCTTTTATGTTGCTCATTAATTAGCTTTTCTGGGATTCAAATTTGTTTTAAATTTAATGTTCCTTAATATCCCACATTATTGTATAATTTGTTCTGAATTTTCAACAGGGAGCCCAACACATGGTGTGGCACCACTTTCTTCACATTGATGACGTTTGTGTGGTGACGTCACTCAGAGAAACTTCCATGAACAAGGTACCAGAGTTGTGTTTAGGTTTAAAATTGCCTAGAACTACCTTGACATGCGATAATTGTTCAATTTTTATTTTACATTTTCAATCCGTGTGTTACCCATTAGATACATTAGACATGGAGTATGACTTGACATGTCTTGGCATGAGAGGTTTTTAAATTATTGGTACCGCTATGAGTATTAGGTCGAGTCGCCCTAAAATCAGAATAATGTAACAACTAACTAATCTATGCTACTGCTCAACCCCGCCCGTAATTGATATTATAAGCTGTTATAATTGCTTTGGATTATTCCCTGTCTCTTTAAGGCAATTTGGCTGTTATTCCTTAAAAAAGGGGTCAGTACGCAGCTCTTACAAGCTGCAATTTGATTGGGCAAATGAACAATATCCGCACCTCGACACAAAGAACGAGAAGAATAGAGACAAAAGAACTCCTTTGTAGAACAAAGGTAATAGGAGACAAAGCGGCTGCGTACTTACTCAAAAAAAAGCTCACATACACATCGTCTATTTCGCCACATATTACTAATTAGAGTAAATACGGTACTGTATCTTCGAAAATTATGGCAAATTATAGGGAAATCATTATTCGTTTAAAGCTTGTAATGATAACATTTTTTTTATTTCCAAGGGGAGTAAGAATGAACGGAAAGTGCTAGCTGCCACGCGTCATACCAAGTTCATCAACGCATCTGAATGCATGGAAAGGAATGGACCGAAGGGAAAGAGAGAGCGTGCTTCCGTGGATCGTTGTCAGGAAGAGGGGGTTTGTGTTCTCTTCATGACTTTATTTGTATTCTGTTGTCCATTTGCTCCTGTTTATGTATCAGAGGAAGTGCGTTTTACTGTCGATACAGTATTTCCTTTTCTTAATGTTTATTTTTGAAGCGCTGATTAATTGTAAGAGCAGAACGAATGACCCGGGATTAACCTAACGAATAACCCGGGTTTTTTTCCGTAATTGTCGCTTATGACTGATGTTCTCGCAAGCCTTAACATCAGATCACATGGTCCGTTATACGTGTAAGCCCAGACGTATGTTTCTGAATAGGAGCAATCTGCAAAGAGGCAGAAGCAATGCGACGAAGGACACAAAGTACCCGACAGTGAAAAGGGTGTCGTGAGCGTGCCAGCATCTGGACGGACGCAAGATATAAATGCGAGAGCCGTCAGCCCAACTATGGTGTGCTACTCGGTAAGACTGGCACTCAGACACAGCGTAAAATGGTGTATTTAGCATACTCTAATACACCAAAAACTGGAATTCGACTCTGTCAATTTTCACCCTGAAAAAGTCGTATTTTAAAAGACGAAAATTTGGCAGAGTCGAATTCCAGTTTTTGGTTTATTGTATTCATTCTTCTGGTTCCCGAACACGACTTTTTGGGCTTTTTGTATTTATTAGCATACTCTAAGATAGTCAGGTGGTATAAATAGCAAGACGACAGACAAGCTGTAGAAAAACTAGATAGTCTGCGTAGGCCCGACGAAGTAGGGCCTACGCAGACTATCGCAGGCGCTCGAAACCTCGGCGCAACAACTCTGTTTCACAGAGGCGTACAACTTACTTTTTCAACTTCGTGTCGATGTATAGCTGCCTAAGTTACTCATAACTTGCTTCTACACCTTGTTAATACTTTTGTCTATCTGTTCTTTAGGGTGTGATCAGCCGTTGCGTTTTTCCTGAAGCCGGTGTCTACGAACTTGATGGCAGGATCATGTGAGCTACCCTGCGTAGCAAGCCGAAAGGGTTGGGGGAAAAAGACGGAGGCTTGGCGCGCGCTAGTGAGAGGGAAGAATGAGGGAGGGCTTACTATCCTTGCATTTGTTTAATTCTTCCCTCCTGGTGCGCAGCGTCTATCCTTCATCTTTTCCAGCCCTTTGCGCGGGCTACACAGGCTACAAGTTAGCCCGCCCACTAGATACATGTTGTGATGTGCGGGCGTATTTCGAAGGCCAATGCATTTTCATTGGCTTATCTCAAATCATCAACAATGGGACCTTAAGCAACGACGACGGCAACGTGGACGACGACGGCAGAAAACAATGGAATATGATTCAGAATTCAATAGCAGCACGTGAAAATGCGTTCTGTCTTATACATTTCAGCGTTTTCCATAAAACCACGACGTGAAAACTCTAAGTTTCACGGTCAGTTGAGGACGCGGACGTAAGCACTGTAAACTCCACTAACTACGTTCGCTACTGTAGAAATAATGTCCTTAGTTTATTTCTATCTGTCACTGACTATAATGTTTTGCCTATTCCTTTGCAATTAAATTTTTATTTATCGCCACCCGCAACAGCATCATTTTCGATCTCGTTGTCGTAGCCGTCGTTGTCATCCCTTGAGGTCCCTAATAACAACAACGACGACGACGACGACAACTTAAAAAGCAACAACATCATCAGCAACAACAACAATATTAGCAGTTTTGCAACAACAATAACAGCAGTACCAAAAAAACCCAGAAACCAATAGGCTTGTCCCGAGGTTTCCCCCCTTTGGTCCCGCAATCACTCGAAGGCTTTGGGCTACCTTTGGCTTTTTGTTTTTTTCAGGTTGTACATTGCTCATCAGCCGTGTACGGGATTCGCCCGCGGGATGCGGGTCGGGGCCCGCGTGGCGCTCTATAACTTTCATTTGTGTAAAGCAAACAAGGTAAAACAAGCATATACCATGTTAAAATCTCTTTAACTCTAACGTAGTGTGAGGCCCCGGCGCATTACGCGTTAAAGTGCTCGACTCACTCTTTCCAGAATGAATTTATTGTACTTTATTGTTAATGTCATCAGTACAAGAACCACAGTGCTTGTATTTATGCTTAGCTATAGAGCAGCGCATTTACTCGAATTCTCGCCGGCTCTACGCGTGAAATGTTGAATAACCGTCCCACGCGTTCTACCGTGGCCACCGGTTTATGAAAGTTTGCGAATAATCATGCGAGACTCAATGCTTTGATTGACATGAAATCTACATATTGGAGGATTCTATCGTGTTTTTATGTACACTGAAGCATTTCATTCCTGGTCGGCAATTGACATTGATTCCAATAAGATAGCACCTTCCTCCGACCCATATTGGCTTAGTTAATAAAACTATTAAAAGTGGACACGCAGCGCGCGTCGTAAATACCATTCCCGTTAGAACTCCCTCCCCTCCCTCCCTCCCTCCCCTCCCTCCCTCCCCTCCCTCCCCTCCCTCCCCTCCCTCCCCTTAGTAAAAGGGCAGTTAACATTTTATTGTTTACTTTTTCTAAGCGTGTTGTGGGATTTGGCTGCTGTACGTTGAGCACTGTTCGAGTCACGGAGTTCTCTCCTCTCGTGTCTCCATGGAAGGTAGGTTTTACAAATACATGCCAGTGTCGAGGCTAGAGGCAAAGGAATCCCTTGTAGTGGTATGAACCTTACAAACAAACCCTCAGCTCAAATAAAACGAGACAAACACAACGTTTTATTAGCCAATATTGAAATTGGCGTTATTTTTAGAAAAAAAGGCTAACTTTTTTTCTACTTCCGAGCCTCCACTAGCAGATTTGATCAAAAGTACAGTCACACAACAACTGTAGCGTGAGGGCTTCTTCGCTGCTTTACATTATGCGTATTGTATATGCTATGATGTATTGCATGTATTGCTATGATGTATTGTATGTATTGCTATGATTATGCTGATTGTATGTTGCTGTGTTACTTCTCACCGACCTCACTCTTTACTCTTTTCCATAGCGAATCTTCGCTTTGTCCCACTTCATGTGTCTATAATTCTACTTACTGTATTTCCTCTTAGCCATTTCAGCCCGAGTTCAGCCCTTACGCCCTTCACGGACAAAACCTCAGCCTTGTAGATTATGAAGAGCTCTTACAAATTAGCGAGCAGCTCAGGCTTAAGTTTGCGTCGCTTTGCAGGTACCGAAAGCTAGTATTATCATAACCGGCTTTTGTCTTTATTGTTAATATCATAACACGGCTGTAGAAGGCTATGAAATATTGGGGAGAGGGGGGCACGATATAGCAACATTAACATAATATTTTGGGGTACAGCCACGCCCATACTGTTTTTTAAAATATATTAAAATATCGGGGAGTCGCAAATAGTATCGCAATGGACGACTTTAAAACATTGGAATATTCTATGTTTCGTCGTTCTCTGACGTGACGCCCACAAGCATTTCTGTGTTTATAAGTGAGTTTGCCACTCAAAAATTCATTAGGGCAATCCTATAGATAATTGTTGTCGTCTTCTTAGTTATCTGTATCCTTACCATGTTATTGTTGTTTCCATTTGTCAGGTCAAGTCAGCTTATAAAATACACTCCCCGTAAACAGAGGTACGGTGACAGTTTCGAATTCGTGCTAAATGGTATAGTCAGCATTATCCTCATGAGAAAGAAGGGTATTCATAGATCTGATAGATTCTAGAAAGTTCAAAATAAAGAGAAATACTCTGCAGAACAGACGATGTAGAAGAAAATAACCAGGATCCACTTGAAAGCCCACACATATTCTTACTGCTATCATCAATATTCTTCGCGAGGGGCTGACCAAAAAAGAAACTCCAAATGTCATTCCGTTATAGTTTGGATGAAGGGAGGCAGAAAGCGGTTAATGAAAAATTATTTACGACGGTTTCCAGAATAATAAATATCGTTAAAAAATATGATTTAAGTCTTCTTGCTCAGAACTGAGAATCTGGCGAATGTCAGCGTCATTGAGCGGCTGCTCGAAGACGTCAATGTCCATCCCACTCGGAACATCTACCAAGAGTTCCTCGACCATCCCCACCATTGTCACCCTATGAGTAGCAGAAGCCTTTGCCTGCCCAGTCTACTGACGGTCGCTGAACTTCGCGCCAAGGCTGATGAGAGACTTGCCCGAGTGTCCAGTCGCTCGGCTGATGAATGGAGTGCTGTAGTTGCTAACAATGGGGATTTATGTCCAAATACGGTGAGCCAGGGCTGTGTGATTGTCGTGGAAGTGACTTGGAATGATGTTGATGGTGACGATATAAGGAATGATGATAGAAAGAAATAGGAAGAGGATAATGATGATGATGGTAATGGGGATTAGGATGAAGAGGTTATGGTGACGTTAATTGCGAATGTCCCCTCTGCAGGGCTTCTGGAATTACGCGGGATTCTTTGCTAAATTACGCGAAAAATCAATCATTACGCGCTATAAAATTTTCTCTAAAAATCAAAATTTTCCGGGATTCTTTACTGAATTACTCGCTAAATTACACGGAATATCAACTGTTACGCCCGAACTACATTTTGTACCGAAGAAAATCCCGAAATAACTTGAAAAAGGTTTATTTTTTGCGAGAAAATATCTTAGGCGAGTTTTCATTGGCTCCTAGCCACCAGCCAATGAAAAAAGGTATTTTATTATTAGTCCTAGGCCTTCGCGGTTTAGCAAAGAACGCCTATGCATTTTATTTGTTTTCGAAATTCAGTTCGAAGTATCGCACTCTTACGAAGAATATCTGTCTTTTTTTACGAGAAAAAGAGGTAAGAACCCTAAAAGAACACATCAGCTGTGCTTGTCTTTCAAAATTCAGTACGCGAGATTACGCGGAAATTTGTGGATTACGCGGATTACGCGGAGAAAGCCAAATTACGCGCTTCCGCACAAGCGTGTAATTCCAGAAGCCCTGCCTCTGGGATAATGAATGAGCGCTACTGATGATGACGTTGTTGTCATTGCTGTTGTTGTTGTTGTTGTGATAGAGATGTTGATACAAATGGTAGTGAAGATCACAGTCATGGTTTATTAACGACGATGCTGAAAAAGACCCTTTTTGATTCTTCAATATCTCATGCTAAATGGTCCATCGCTTCTTTTCTCGTTTTGTCACGCAAAGCACGCCGGGAAGAGACCTTTGAGAGCGCCTGCAAAGTATGCTGGGTCTCTGCATGTCCATACCTTTCCCCTTTAATATACAATCACTCAAAGCATGGAACGCTCTTCGTTGAATGTTAGGGAAAGCAAATCCCTTACTACCTTTAGTGCCTCACTAAAGGCTTTATAGGTAAACATATAAATACTGTTCCTACTGAAAATTGTTTCGTTTAGCACTATTGTCAAACATTATGTATATTTGTTAGCATTATATTATCATTGTATGTTTGTAATAATATAATGATTTTCCGATAGTATATTATCTATATTGATATTTGGTTTCACTCTATAAAGAATGGCTTAACTAACTAAATCACTAACGTTGCAGTCGCTGATAGGTGTCATCAAATCGCATCAAGGGTTTTGGCTACTTTACGACAGAACAGGAGAAATACCCGTACTCATCTCCAAACCGGACCCTTCCTTTGGGATCCCTGGTCTCGGTCCGCATTGGTTCAGAGATTGCATCGTGAAACTGAAGAATTTTAATGTTGTTACTGAGTTGTTTAAAGACACTTCCCAAGTTACTGGTGTACACACTAGAAGTTATCTGGAAGTTCAGTATGGTGACATAGACATTCTAGCGCAAATCATTGATGAAGGGAAAACAAAAAGATTTCCTTTATGTCCCACGCGGTCTTGTGATAGAGACGCTGAAATCACGCGCAACACACGTGGTGAGATCACGTGTCAAGTGGCAGGAGACAAGGATTCAAAAGATTCATGTCGTTCCCTAGCTAATAAGACCACGTGTCAATTCGAAAAAGACGAGCCAGCCACGAGGACAATTAATGGAGATTCTACTTCACATGAACAAACAGCGCATTCTTTACGAGACCAAGTCATGTCTAAAGTGTTGTTCCTTGTTCGTCACCGGGAAAATCTTCATTTACGGAAGGAAAAGAACTTAAAACCCTTCTATGCCTGTGCTGTCGATATAAAGATTGTCGCAATGGCGACCGAGTCGAGACCGAGTGAATCGTCAGGCTCAATTTGCTCTTCGAGTCTTGACAATAACGTTCCGAGTGCATCTTTGGAGAGTGCTGGGTCTTTGGTCTATCCCGATGAACGTCCGAGTGCTTCTTCGGAGGGTGCTCCATCTTTGGTCTATCCCGATAAACGCCCGGGTACATGTTCGGAAACTGCCAAATCTTCGGATCAATCTGATGGCTTGTATGGCTTTACAGTAAAGCAGAAAAGTGCAGTTCTCTTGCTTGAGGGAGAGTCCACTGTATGGCACCCTTTCCTCTCCGCCGGATGCTTTTACGTCCTCGAAGACTCCTCCCAGCCCTCCACCATCGTCTTCAAGCCGGTCACTCTATCAGCGGTAAACGTTACCCAGCGCATGCTTATACAGACTGTGCCTTTGCGAACTGATTGGATGACGTGCCCGTCATGTGACGAGGTTGTTTGCGCGATGAGGGCTGCCATAAAGGAGTTTGATAAGAAGCCTTTGATGAGTGTTTATCAACTGCTCAGTGATGATGACGACAAGAGAGACGCAGTCAACCAGCAAAATTCCGTGTAAGTGTTTCTTGTAATGGCCCGTCAATACTTGGTGTTAGTATTATTCATTCTTATGACCCATTCGAACTTGGGTTGAATATATAGCCTAATAACCCGTTCACACTTGGTGCAAGTATTCACACTAATGGCAAGTCCACACTTGGAGTATCAGTCTAATGGCCCGTCCACATTGTTGGAAGTATTCAGACTAATAACCCGACCACACTTGGTGTGAGTATTCAGTCTAATGGCCAGTCCACACTTGGTGTGAGTATTGAGTCTAATGGCCAGTCCACACTTGGTGTAAGTATTCAGACTGATAACCCGACCACACTTGGTGTGAGTATTCAGTCTAATGGCCAGTCCACACTTGGTGTGAGTATTCAGTCTAATGGCCAGTCCACACTTGGTGTGAATATTCAGTCTAATGGCCAGTCCACACTTGGTGTGAGTATTCAGTCTAATGGCCAGTCCACACTTGGTGTGAGTATTCAGTCTAATGGCCAGTCCACACTTGGTGTGAGTATTCAGTCTAATGGCCAGTCCACGCTTGGTGTAAGTATTCAGACTAATGGCCAGTCCACACTTGGTGTAAGTATTCAGACTAATGGCCAGTCCACACTTGGTGTAAGTATTCAGACTAATGGCCAGTCCACACTTGGTGTGAATATTCAATCTAATGGCATGTCCACACTTGTTGGAAGTATTCAAAATCCCATCCACTCTTGGTGTAAGTATTCAGACTTATAGCCCGTCCACACTTGGTGTGAGTATTCTGAAATGATTAAGGAACATTACCGAGAGAGTATTTTCACAACTTTCCAGTGCCGAGCCTCACTTATCCCAAGTTAGCTTTAGAGGTCGCGTTACACTACGAGAGATGCGCCAGTCAGGTCTCAATCGACAGTCTTCCAGGCTTGATCTACCTCGACTTGGTGCAGTCAAACCCTCAACAGCGCAGAGCATGGGTCTAGGCGTTTGTTACCTTGGTAACCGCAACGTGTTTCTTCGCGTGAGGGATCTTGGGTCACCTAATACGGTAGATGTGTACCTTGATCTGAGGGCATGCCCGTATGTGGACGGAGTGCGGCCAGGTATGTCTGTTCGTGCTTCCGTCCATCCGTCCATTGGTCCTTCTATCTGCTTGTTGAGGTTTATATAAAGTAGTCATCGAGTTTTAGAATAAATTATGATATTTTTGGGTGAAACAATCAGAAGCAAAAAAATAAAATAAAAAAATTTAGCGCTAACGTTTAAGAGAATGACTTTCTTTGGACGAAAGGGCTTATTTCCTTTATTTTTTTGTCTTTCTCTGATGTGACGGGCGCAGTCATTTCTGTGTTTATTTTTGCTTGAAATTGACACTCAAAAAGTCACGTGATCATCAGTGCAAGTCTCCTATTTTATTGTATTATCTAACCGTCTGTTATCCGTCTGTCTCAATCTTAATTAATTTATTTCAGGAGCCATAGTTCAATTTTGTCGGCTGCTAAAGTCACGGTCTCATTCCGGTAATCTTTATTGCTCCTTCGCTGCCTGTTCCTCGATCAACGTAGAACACTTTGCGCCCATCACTCAACCGTGTTTAACAGCCTCCCCGAAGATGCCAATAGAGCATGCGCTGACAGCCAACATCCCACATCGATCGCTGCACGAGCTGATATCTATCCAATCCAGAGGTTCGTTCCTTCAGACTGTAGCACGCGTGCGCTGTACGGTAACCGCGGTGCAGAAAGTGGCGCTCTCTTGGCGGTGCTTACGTTGCAGTCACGTGGTTGTTAAGAATGAGTGTTCGTTTGGTTGTCCAGCCGCGGGATTTCGGTTTGCGGCTGATGCAAGGTAAGAAGTACCCCATCCCCTCCCCCCTAAGTGTGTCTTATTCCGAGTACGGATGGAGGTATCTATGTGGGCATACTCACCTGTGCTTCACATGCGACGGAGTACCCGCCAGTAGAGATACACTGCTGCATCACGTACTTTAACTCATTTGAGTTAGCAAATATAACTGAAGATGGTCCAGCGGTTCCTTAACGTCGCCCCCTTAAATGCAATTCGTTTGAGAAGAGAGGCCAAGCCTCTAATGTAGAATACTATGCTTCTTCAAAGCACGTGTCACTAAGCTATCGCCTATGTTAGCTGGTTGGCCCGGCTCTTTTAAGTTCATATCTAGATCTGCACTTCTAAAATAAGGCAAAGTTGAATGACAAAAGTAAGGCAAAGTTGAATGATTCTCCTGGCAGATGTCTTATTGAGGACGGTACAGCGGAGGCTCAATTGCTGCTTGAAGACGATACAGTGACGTCACTGCTGAGGTTGTCACATGATGAGTTGTCAAGGTTACAAGGTCACGTGATGAGCGCAGGAGATTTATTGTATCAGCGGCACTCGTACAGATTCGGGGCTAAAGTGAGTCCTTTTTAATTAATTGCTGCTATGATCATATTTGTTATAATGCCTTGTGGTTACCCATGGCTCCGACGCAATATAGATCACAATAGATCCCCAATATGCTAGATCACAAATATACCCTTGAAATAATTTCAAAAACCTATTATTTTCTGAAGAAAGACTATTATTATTCCAAGAAAAGACAATTCGTTGTTGAATAATATTTTAGGGTTTGATACTGCAGGCGTTTATTGCAGGCGTTTACCCGGTGTTTTTATAGCGAAAAACCGGCCTCGAGCGATTCGTAGCCGCTATCTTTGATGTTGAGGAAAAATAAAGAACGGGGAGGGTTGCTTGTATTTTGTAATGTTTTGTTTGTTTGTAGCGTGATCCCGGCTTGGTGACTTCCCGTCTTGCTGCTGCTGACCGCTTACTGGCGGCTCACTGTAGCTCCATTCTGGTTAAGAGGCATGTTGTGGCGAATTGCAAGCAGATACAGAACAAAAAAGCGACAGGTGGGGATATAAATACTTTATTATCTGTATTAGTTCAGATATTATATTGGTGTATTATAGCTCATGTTATAATATAGTATCTTTTATCGTGTATCAAAAAAGATAATGATAATGATTTCGCTTTTTTACTTCACGGTAGACAGAGCAAAAAAATGGCAAGTTTTCCCAAAATAAGGTCTGGTTAAGTTTGGTAAGCTTGAATTTTTTTTTTTACATATCAAAAATAATTTTTTTCTAATGGATTCGTCTTCGAGATATGAGGCTTGAAGTGCAATTTTCAAATGATCAAATTATGACTTCTCCTCGTTTTTAGGGAGAAGTTGGGCTCTGATCAGAAATTAAGCCAACTTTGCTCGCTTATATCTAAATTACATATCTTCAAAATTTCTTTAAAATTTGGAATTAAGCTTTTGCTCAGAGGAACGTCTTGTATGCGGAATCTTGAGCTTATATATTGAGAATTGGAAAATTTCATGCCATTTTTTTCCTCTGTCTTCACGGTACGCCTAGTTACATCGGGTGAAGTCGTGTGACACGAGCTTTTACTGCTCGCAAATGAGATTAGCATGCCAGATGTGAAATTTCGAAAAAAAAAAACTGCCTCCATTCTGTTGCTAAAGTATTTATCCTCAACAATATTGGGTATATGTAAAGCCACTATCCGCGCGAAACGAGGTGTCGCTTCTGAGAGTTGTTGATGTTCGTATCTTTCTGAAGATTTTGCTCTTTCTGAACATTGAGGGCACCAAATCCATTCTGTTTTTCCAGGTCGCTCTCGCGTTAATCAACATATCATAAACAGGGGGCGTTATCAATTTTAAATTGCGGACAGAACAGTCAATGTTTTTGCGATTACTCTAGATTTTTTACCAAAGATGACTCAATGTATGGAAAGTGTACACATTTAAAAATTGTATTTGTATTAACACGCAATAATGTAGTAGCACATGAAAAGTAAACAACATGTTTCGCACTTATTTGAGACTGACGTAAAATTGAGCGTTAGCTTTTTAACGACACTACCAGAATCAGTTCAATATGTGGTGAAACAGCCTCTGTAAAAGTTAGAAAAAAATATGTAGAAGAGAAAAAAAGCAAGATATATATTTAGAATTTCGACCCGAAAAAAATTGACTGCGAAGTTCAGTCCGTTCGAAAAGCGTTTATGTTAGCCTTTATTACCCGAGTTTTTGCAAATACAATCACCAATTGTGTACGATAACTCATGTCAAATTTGGTTTGGCTGAGTTCAAAAGAAAGAAAGTTGTAACATTTTGAATAACACTACCAGTTTAGAACATCTTTCCGCAAAACTGATAAAAACACATCTTCCGCAATATTTTAACAATCAACCGTGGAATTCTAGAGATATTTGTCAATGATAAAATTCGATCCTTTAAACAACTTCTATGATCGACTAGACTACATAGAAGCGCTTTGTTGGAGCAGGGGGATTTTTTAAAGTGAGGGACTATCTCGGGTTGTGTTTTCGTGGTGGCGGGGGTTGTCAATTTCACGCCACACAGCGGTATGCAAATCGAGAGCCTGTTGGAAATGCACACATCAGTCAGGGGGAGCAAAGACGAGGGTACAAGTAAAGACGAGTAGATATTTCGCCACTTCCCACCTCAATGGAAGTGGTATATTTGTTTTAAGTATATAAAACGAGCTTTAGAGCAATTTTCTTTTCGGAAACACTTGCAAATCGGCTGTTACACCCGCCATTTTGCTTGATTTCGGGGCGCAGGAAAATATACTCCTCCTAGGAGGTGTACGTGCATTTTATATCCCGAATTTTTCAGCCAGTCTAATCGCTTCTTCTTGCGCGGTTTCCGAGTTTTATATACTAATTTATATTATTAAAAAGCATATTCTATGGATAATGATATTTTCAACATTCAAATGAAAGCAAAACATTTTTATACATTTTTGTTTTACAAAAACTGCGCTTCATTCGTTAACCACTAGTCGTTAGCCATTTAGCCCATGTAACCTCATTTAATGTTTGGTTTGTTTTCCGATTTTACTAGTTCCCTATCTCTTTTTCTTTTTTTTCTTATGATTAGAATGCCAGACCAGCACAATAAAGGTCAATCAAGCAGAATTGTCAACACAAGTTCAACCGCGCCTTCTTCTGAAGGGCCTGGATCTGATTGACGTCACACCAGTTGAGGAGATACGCCTTATGCTCAAGTTGCCACGGTAACGGACGAAAATGTATACTAAGGTACCGTCACGTTCCTGTGATGTCAGTGATGTCAGATGTGAAGTATGGTGTATAAGGTGTAAAGTATTGTATAATGTGTATAAAATGAATCCAATACAGACATTGGTCCAAAGTGCCAATAGATGAGAAATCAGCTAAAATGTTTTCGATGTAATACTTTAGGTTAAAAAAAGACGGAAGTAGGCTTTTATTCTCAGTTTAATGACTTTAGCGTAAATTATGCGGAAACAGTATAACTCAGTGGAGCGAGGGATGTGATTACAAATGAGTTAGTTCCTGCATCATCCTGTGTTTTTTTTTTTAGTAAAAAATGTCTACTGCGTGATGATAAGCGCATTCAATACCTATCCCTTTAAATCCTTTCCTCAAAGATTTTTTTTGTCAATTGAAATTTAAGAACGTGTTTAAGGAGTATACAGAACACACCAGCCTAAGTCTGGAAAAAAGACTATAGAAGGAGTACAATGCTAATGAGAGTTTAAATTGTTATTTCTTTAGAGAAGATGACATATAGAGGTAAAGATTATGTACCCTTTGGTAAACGATATTTTGTATTTTATATTGTATCGGGTTTTGAGATGATCAAGGGACTATAGCGTATAAGTATTAAGGTCGCTTTCTTGTTTCCTTTTGCTGCGCGCTTCTGAAATATGTTCGTCAGTAGCCTCTTGGCTACGGTGCAAGAAACACTTTAGATTACAAGTGTTAATGAAAGATGTGCCGCTTTAGATCATCTTTAAGCGCTATTCAGTTGGCAAGAACTTCCGTTGTATGATAATCTTAAGATATTCTTACTCTCTATCAAATCTCTGATCAGAGTTTGAGTCCCGTGACAACTCTTGTAATCACCGGAATTCATAAGGACGTGCGTATTAAACTTGCTCCTCTTGAGGGCTGACTTCAGTTCCATCGCTAAAATCACTGCGAGTACAGCACAGCGTTCGCAATCGACTTAAAGACAAACATGGCTTCTAACTGCCTTGTTGGACTTGTTACGATGCTTGTGTGCGCTCAATGCATCGGTGCATTGACTGTTCGGGATTACGGCAGCTTTCAAGTGTCCATGCTTCGTCACGGAGAGATCTACGCCACAGACCGAGCTTGCTACGCTTGGGAAGACGTGACGCCTTGGTACCATGGCATGACGCACATCCGGGGACCTAATGACAAGCAGGGGGATATACGCATGCGGGTGGATCGCCCGGTCAAGATCTTTCTCGCTATAGATTCAAGGTCAGTCTTTTTGTCGTTGTGTTCTAGATTTCAGGGAGGGGGGGGGGGGTTGGGGGGGGAGAGGGGGTGGTTGGGGGGAGAGAGAGGGGGGGGGGGGGGGGGGTTGGGGGGAGAGGGGGGGGGGGAGGTGAAAAAGTTTTTTTAGAACCAATTTAAAAAGGTTGTCCCGGTCCTTTTAGGTGAGGTTTTTTCATGACTGGAAGTCTGATTCCTGGTATAACCAGCCAAGTCTCATGCGCGCCAGAGTTAAAAAATGCTGAAAGTGTTTGCTTGGTGCAGCAACTAAATAAAAACTATCGCGACTCAATCTTATCTGTTGGTCCGTCACAATAAATAAAAGGGGGCCATGGGCTGTTTCCATGTGCGCAGTTTATCCAATTAGTGCGCTGCGACAAATACACTGTCTTTTGACTCTGTGAAATTGTGGTCTTCTTCAGGCTAGACTTCAAAAGACGAAGCATTGTACGCACTTTACAATTAGGTGGCGTGAGACTAATACGCTAACTATTAGCTAACTGCGAAAACTAAAACATCTCTCGTGGTTTTCGTGCAGTTGAACTAGAAATTCAAGAAAGTAGGAAGAAAATAGAAGAACCTTAACTCCAGGCTCTTAATAACAACAAATGACTGGTCATATAAACGTGACTCTCGTATTTTATTTCTAGATACCCACAGAACGGTCCACCAAATGATCAATATAAGCGAACCCCCGATTCCGTCGTCTTGGGTGGCTGTCACGCTCGCACCCTTTTCTATATCTACGAGAGTATAGTGACGCACGGCCCTGGTCACGTGATTATCAACGCTTTCTCTGACAACATGGCGGGAATCTTCCTACGCGACGCGCGCCTCATAAGCCCCGCCGCGAGACTCCATGTGACGTCACTTCCGGCTGGATGGGAGCTCGGAATGATGCGAGACGGAGAGAAGTACGCTACTAACCGTGCGTCGTACGCGATGACTGACGTTGCACCCAAGTTCTACGGGACGTTACACTTAAGGGGCCCAAACGACAAGACGTCCCCGATGACGTTCAACATAAACGTCCCAGCTACCCTCTACGTTGCCATAGATACTCGATATCCGAATCCGCTGGACATGAGTTTTGTGGCGACTGGTGAGAAGTTGGTGCTCGCGGGCTCGCACCCCCGTACGGACTTCGCGGTTTACGAGAAGTCTCTACCACCTGGGAATGTGGTTATTAGTCTGAGTGCGACTAGGATGCTGGCTGTGATGCTGAAACCCCAGATTGACAACACATTCAAGGCTGGGGTGTACTAGACGCCGAGTTCGCCTTATTTTACTTTGCTACCTTGGATAAACAATATAAATGCATAGTGCAGCCATGTTATATTTACATAGCGCTAACTAGAGCCTCGAAAGCGAGCACATTCGCGTGTTTGGAAACTAAATTGGTTCTTGCTTGGATAATGGTCAGGCGCGTACCCAGGATTGGCTGAGGGGGGTGCGCAGTCATAGTTAACATATGAAAGAAGTATTAGTAAAGATCCGTTAATAAGAAATGACCGCCTTTTGGCAGCCAAGGGGGGGGGGGGGGGGTGCGCGCGCACCCTGCGCACCTGTGTACGCGCCTGGTGGTTATCAGCAATCTATTTAGGTACGTTTACCGGTTCTTATTTCTGTCCCAAATATCCAGCAAGATTATAGGTAACTCCTCTCATTTGTAGTCAACCACTACCCCTTCCTCGTCAGCAAACACTACCCTTGTTTGCCGAATCTCTCCATTCCTCCCTGTCCTCGGTTCTCTAGGCTTTTATTTATAGGGCGTATAATGGCAAATGACGTCCATTGAACTTACACCGGAAATTTATAAATGTAGCTATTATAATGTCAATATATGCCCAAAAGGTCTTGAGAGAATGAAATTTATATGCGTCGTTTTTAAATTTCATCGTGCACGAATAGAAAGTAGAAAAGTCAAGCACACTTTATGGAAAAGGAGTCTCAAATGGGGAAATGAACGGATAAAAATGTATTAGCTGATGTGTTAGGCCTTAATGGTACACCTCATTATTCTGCCCTTATTATAAGGATATATGCAAGGTATAGGTATTTGTTTATATACCCATAAAATAAACACATCAAGCGCGAAATAAACTTGTTAGATGTGTCAGGAAGGTGTTAACAATGGCTGTATTAACTTGAAAATGGTCCGCCTACTTGCGAACATTATTATTTTTTTAAATATCGCAAAACCTTTTACTCGCAAATGATCCCTTTTGTTACTGTATCTGTTGTATCCGGGGTTTAAGTGGGACCATTAAGCCTTTAACCATTAACCTGAAAATGGTTCTCCTACTTGCGACCATTCAAACACCAAAAAAGTGTTAGCCGCCAATGATCCCTTTGTTGCTATATTCGTTTTCTCCAAGTGGCGTAAGTGGATATAATTAAGAAAAGTTTTAAAGTGAGATTAAGTGAGATCTCACTCACATCCCTAGAGTCCGCTAAGGGGTATGGAAGCGCCCATGAACAGCTCCATCTCATGTATAGGCTACATCAAGGCTTACTTTCTCTTTGAGTACGAACCAACAAGTTGGGTGACTCGATCCTGCTATGTCACCGCCACCATCAGCACCATATCCGCCGTACCAGCGACGTTCCTGAACCTTCTGGTGATAGCAGCCATTGCCCGCTCTAGCACCCTACGATCACCCTCCTTTCTGCTTATCTGCAGTATGGCGGTCAGTGACCTCTTGGTGGGACTACTCTTCCAGCCGAGGTTCACGGTGCTAAGGGTGGCGGAGGCTATGGGGGATTTCGACGTGTACTGCCATGCGGCTTATCTGGCTAGTTTTGGTAATGTGGTGATCATGATGTCAGTGATGACCGTTGCGATGATTAGCATCGACAGATATCTGGCGCTTCATCTAAAAAATAGGTAACGTGTTTGATATGACGTGTTGTCGTATTTATATTTCTTTGTCCATGTCGAAAAAAATTCTAATTACAGGTATGAACTAATTGTTTGGCCTTTTATTTCGTTTAATGTACGCTTCAATCCTCAATATAGACAAAAAACACGGGCAAACAATTAGAGAATTTCACCTTTAACCACAGACGCTCTCCAAACTCAGATTTTTTTCTAACTAGATGTCTCAGTCGCGACTCAGTGTAGCCTTGAAGACGCTCTAATGGAGGATACGCGGAGGGGTGTGGCTATGGCAATCTTATGCAAAATGGTGCAAAATCTAGCTGTTTTTTTTTAATAAGAAAACGCTTCAAAATAACGTAATAACAAGTCTGATCGTTTTCTCTTCGCAGGTACAAGGTAGTGGTGACGAAAGGCCGTGTGGTGAAGACACTACTTCTGCTGTGGACTCTCTCGATTTGCCTCGGAGCTGTAATGCCACTGATCTCCATTACCGTCTCCAACGTCCTTCTTGTCACCCTCATCTGGCCTGTCCTGCCATCGCCTCCTATCTCAAGTGCTGCCACACCATACGGCGCCTCTACCGTCGTAACGGAACCCAGAGTAGACCGGTGAATCGAGGTCAAAACAACACACCCCGGAGCCCCACTGCACATGTCACCAATGGCAACCATCTCGCCCCTAGCAACCCCAACCGCCCTAGCAATGCAGTCTCAGGTAACCAGGCCACGACTAGTCAAGATTCTTGCGAGAACATAAAAAGTAACGAGACATGGTCGCGAGACATTGTCTCCTCAGCATCCCCGCATCTTGCTGTTTCTTGTGGAAGACAAGACAGCCCGGTACAAAGCTCGATACTTCGCCCACACCATGCCAAGCGCAATCCACAATGCTCTTCAATCAGTCTGCATTCATGCACCGCCGATTCTGTTATCGCTGGAAACAAGGTCAGTTCGGCTTACTGCCAGCACATGTCCAATGGTCATCAGAGCACGAAACAAGGTCCAGCCAGTCAGAACGCTCAAGATAGACAAGCAAGGCAGAACGCACAAAATAATCGAGCCAGACAGAACGCACAAGATAGTCAAGCCAGTCAGAACGCACAAGATAGTCAAGCCAGGCAGAACGCACAAGATAGTCAAGCCAGTCAGAACGCACAAGATAGTCGAGCCAGGCAGAACGCGCAAGATAGTCAAGCCAGTCAGAACGCGCAAGATAGTCAAGCCAGGAAGAACTCGCTAGATAGTCAAGCCAGTCAGAACGCGCAAGATAGTCAAGCCAGGCAGAACGCGCTAGATAGTCAAGCCAGGCAGAACGCGCTAGATAGTCAAGCCAGGCAGAACGCGCAAGATAGACAAGCCAGGCAGAACGCGCTAGATAGTCAAGCCAGGCAGAACGCGCAAGATAGACAAGCCAGGCAGAACGCGCTAGATAGACAAGCCAGGCAGAACGCGCTAGATAGTCAAGCCAGGCAGAACGCGCAAGATAGACAAGCAAGGCAGGACATGATAAATCTCGCAAAGTACGAAAGGGTGTCCCGAACTATGATGATCCATGTCGTTCTTCTTTTCGCTTGCTACGTTATTTATATCGTTATTGGCCCGATCTTGTATTACCAAATTGGCTTTAACGGGTGGATCAAGTTTATCACCGATGTTGGTATGCTGTTGATACTCCTTAACTCTTTGCTCAACCCGATTATTTACTTAGTGCGCATGCGTGAGATAAGAAGGGCATGTCTATCCTTGCTTAAGTGTTGTGCTGGGAAATAGAGGGGCGGGGCAGAAGCGGAGAGGGCGTAGAGTGCTGCAAGTGGTCTGGGCTTGAGGAGACGCCCCCTACTGAAATTATTGGCACGTCATTCTTCCACACCAATATGTATTCTTGGAGTGCATCCTTATCGGGGCTATGTGTATGATATATATATGAACAATAAGCGGAGATACAGTGAGTTTTGTCGAGTTTTATTCTACTTTATTGTTGGTAAAGTGTATGATGGGAAATTCGTAGATCGAAATAGCAGATATCATATATAAATATGTATGTGTGTAATATCCATTCATTTTTAGAAGTATCCAAATTGTGTTATACTTGTCGTAAATGTCATCAAAATATACACGAATTAAGCACTTTTTTCTTGTTTACCTCGAAAGGTTGAGGGCTTATTACAACGATATGAGTCATAATTTGTCATTTTAAATCCTCATTTCATCATTTTTTGTTTGTTATTTATAAGAAATATCATTTACCAGTTCTCAGACCCCATACAATGTCCTTAGACAACATACACTGTTCTCAGACCTACATACAATGTTCTCAGACCTACATACAATATTCTCAGACCTCATACAATGTTCTCAGACCTACATACAGTATTCTCAGACCTACATACAGTATTCTCAGACCTACATACAATGTTCTCAGACCTCATACAGTATTCTCAGACCTACATACAATGTTCTCAGACCTACAGACAGTATTCTCAGACCTACATACAATACTCTCAGACCTACATACAATGTTCTCAGACCTCATAAAATATTCTTAGACCTACATACAATATACTCAGACCTACATACACTGTTCTCAGACCTCATACAATGCCCTTAGATAACATACAGTATGCTCAGACCTACATACAATGTTCTCAGACCTCATACAATGTCCTTAGACAACATACAATATTCTCAGACCTACAATGTTCAAAGACCATTTGCAATATTCACACATCCCATAGAATGTCGATTAGGGAATAACACTTAACTCATGAAAAACGTTTCAAGAACTGTGGTGAAGTACCAAATTATTTACTAATATTATAGGTAGAATTTAACGTACAAGAGTCATTCTCCGGCAGGATTATTCGTGATAAAGAAAAACGGTGGGCGGTTGTAATTTTCTATTTACTTACCGCGATTTTCAATATTCTTCAAAATCTTGTGAATCTTGACAACTGTTTAACCTTCTTAGCAACGGAATTACCATTTGGTGCGTTTAATTGGTTTGCGCCTTCCTCGTGATTCGAAACCATTCCAGTGCTAGCTAAGGAAAAAAAACCTCCGAGGGTTTTGAATGACGAGAACAGACGTTTTAGCTGATGGAAAGTTGCAATAGTTCGCAGGATGTTAAAAACAACAGTAAATCACAAGCTAATGCGGGGAATGGATGCCTGAGTAGTTGGTAAACATATTTCTAACTTTGGCACTGTAAGTTGTATGAGTTTGATTACGATTTCATCCTTTTTATTCACTAGAATAAAAATACCCTTATTTTGTTATTATGGTCCTCACTTGTAATCTCTTCACTTGTTTCCCTTGAAATAAAATACAAATCTCCGAAATGATCGCACTCAAAAGCACGTGCCGCCTTAACCAGTCTTAGTTCTACCGATTTAAAGGATTAAAGGATATTAATTCCTCGTTTAATCCCCTCCAGACTTAAACAATTATTATTAAGATGCAGAAAGTCACTTTTCATTTCCTGATCTGTTTATAACTTGGAGATTCTTAAAAAGGCTTCGTTATTAAAATGCTCAGCACAAACAGCCCGCCCTAAACGCGTAGCGATAAAGAAGCGGGTAATTCCTGACAAAACTGAGCAACAATCGCAGATTACAAAGACTTCTTGTGAATATAAACTCTTTAGTGTTTTGCAATACGTTCCAAATCCTTGGGAATCTAAACGCTGTCAGGACGTGATCGTTTAAACAACCTTTTTCGATAACTGCAGGCTTTTAAAACACCGACACCAATATTCAACAAAACAATACGTCTGACGCATGAAGGCGGAAAGACTTCTTCACAACTTCTTCCCACCAGCTTTAACTCGACAAAAAAAAAAAAAAAAAAAAATCAGGTTTGAAAATGTGAAATGTCAATTCGCCGAGCATTCGAGTACTCAAAAAATGTGTAAAAAAAAAGATCGTCTCCCACACGGAGGAAATTCTTAGGGCCCTATGAAGCACCAGACAATATACGAAAGTATATCGTCGACCCTCGCAGGGATTATTATTTTACTAAAATACAGAGATTGTCAGTACATGCAAAACTGATTCTATTTAGCTCTTTGGTTATGGTCCATTCCCTCTTTATTTTCCCACTTCAAGCGTTTTCAGTGACAGTTGTAACCCTAACATTTGCGCAGGTTATCTTTGTATAGTTTTGATGTGTGTTTTTATTACTTTGGGCTTGAAGTAAGGCGTTCTTTTTCTTTGCACAGCTTAGATACATATGTTTTTGTTGGATTTATAAAACTTTATTATTATGCATCAATGAAACTTTTTGAGCCTAAAATAACATATTTTCTCAAGTTTGATTTTATTGCAGCCATCATAAACACTACGTGGGATCCAAGCCAGTCTCCGAAGGTCCGCGTAACTTAACGTCGACACTTTTCTAGTAAGCACGCGTAGAGAAAGTGTCTTTGAAGGACACCGCAAAAAATTCAGAATTGTAGACGATTAAGGCGGTTATCAAAATTACCAAAACTTTCTTTTCTCAAGTGGTGGTTATCTTCACTGCGGAGTGACAATAAATTCAATATTATTATAATCGTTATTGACCGAGTGTCAGTTCCTAAACAGTATCTAGGAGCTCAAAAGTAGCCCCTTTATCATAAAAACCTGTCAGTGATATGTAGAATAATCGGAATACAAGACGTTCTTGAAAAAAACGAGGTGTATGGAACCCTAATCTCTTTCTAGGGGAGCAAGTATTTTGCCCTTCTTAGCGGGTTTGAAGCTTTTTGTCTGGAATTTTGTACTTCAAGCGAAAATGATTATTTTTGTAATGGTTTTTGTGGAACTAAATAAAAATAAACATGTTCACCTATACTTACTTAGATTTTATATACTTCTATTAGTTTCCTTATACTTACTTAGATTTTATATACTTCTATTAGTTTCCCTGTAAATAATTTTAGTGTAAATAATTTCATAATTCAACCCTTGGGTTGCGAGGATTTTATTCAATAAACTATCTATCTATCTATACCTTAAAAGCAAATTAAGTATCTAAAATAACACATGCATCGGGTTATTTATATATGGCAAAACGATAAACATATCTTGAAAGCGTGGTTCGCGTCAGGTATTTCAACATTACAATAGGCGAAAATTCTGAAACAAGTGTGAAAATCTACAAGTCACAGGACAATATAATGATGGTTATAGACGACTGTGTTGGTTATTGACACAAACTGCCAAAAAGTATGTTTATATAATTTATGTTCCAGAAATTCCTTTCACTCTTATGACTTGGTTAAGTTACGGTACACGTGGATTTTAGGACTACAAAAGTGTTTTTTCACACTTTAAAAGATGACAATTTTTGGAACGCGAAAAAGTAACTCGTATTCACGCAACCAATATTTCCGACTTTGTCTGTGTTTATTAGCAAAATCACTGAAACGAAAGTCAATGAACACGAACAATGAACTAGTACTTGACCTAAAAGCTTTAACACATAAACAAATGGCTTTGAAAGGAGGCCAAATACTACTTGAAAATACCAACAAAGCCAGTGGGAATGAGTTTGTTTTGAGAGTGTTGGATAGATCGTGTAGGATTTTGGTTCCTGGTCGAAGCAAAATTCAGGTCCAATTTGGTTTAACAAAACGCCGTTTGTCGTGGAACTTTGGTTCTTTTGAAATTTCCAAACACTGTACTACCCCCCCCGGCCCAACCCTCCATGGATCCAACAATAGTCAATTAAGGCGAAAAGTATGGGGATACTTGTTGAAACACAATGCCAAAAATGATTGAAAAAAACAACACAACCATCGCGTCCAATATTGTTAATGGATCTTGGACAGAGTCTTAATTTAGAGAAAATTACTGGCCTAAAACAATACAGTAATCCGTGTTCAAGCACTGTGGCTAGCTGCCATTGTCTTCCATTCTTTGCCGAAAAATGCTAAGCTTTTCAAATTGATTCGAAGGCTAGCCCTGCTCAGTGTATAAAGAATATAATATATTGGGTTTGTTGATGTGTTGTACAATACCAGACACGGGGGTTATCTGTTGATTTCTGTCGAAGCGTTGCATGCTTTAAAAACGCGAGCGTGTTAAATCGACGATGACGCTTGTTTTGAATAAAAATATTCTTGATAAGCCATTTTGGGCTAAGAGTTTAATTGGTATTCTCGTTGTACTAAAGTATTTTCTCGAGTGGTTTACTTTTAGCGGTATTATTTGTGAAGCCACTTTACGCCAGGAGACCCAAACCGGAATTTTTTTTTCAAACCTGGTAACGCAAATTTGATAAAAGCATTTCTAAGCTTACCTTGAAAAAAACTCACAAGATTAAGTAAATTAAAAAAAGCAAAGTTCTTGTCTTTTTGGGGCTTTCTTAGAGTGTTGAATTTACATTCGGGTTAGCAAATGGGGTAGTGTTTTTACAAAGTTTATGGGATTTATAAATTTCATGAATATGTGGCATTTTCTAATAATATAAAAATATCATGTCCAGCAAACAGATATTAAAAGTGTGTTGAAGTCTCAAACACATTTCACTGAATTTCCGCAAAAGTCACGCAAAAAAAAAGAGTTTGATAGCTTCAGCGTTTGTTCGGTTGCTTTTCCAGTGAGCATAGAAGCCAAAACAAGCCAAAAAGAAATAGAGAAAAGAAAACATTTTTTTGTAAATTTCAAATCTTGTAAGGCTATAATAAAAGATACTACAAGGGCTAACTTGAAATTACATTTTTAGTCAAATGAGAAGGTCATATATGAAGTGATATTACCCCGATAAAGACAGTGTTTTCGTGGCTGTTCGTGTTGTTTTGTAAGCGAATTATCGAGGTCATCACAAAGTTTACTCTTTTTGTACGCCCAAATTGATTCTGGGAGATAGAAAGTGACGCCCAAAAAGAACATGGAAAAACAACCCAAAATTGAAGCTTAATTTCTCTAGAATATAGCTCAGGAATGCGTAGTACTAATTATAGAGAACTTGAAAATTGGATCAATTGCTCAACAGGTCATTATCCTATAAAGAGATTCTAACTTTTTAACTTGTGTCTCCAGGGGTCCACGGAGTAGTTTGATCACAGACCAACCGCTGCGTCAGAGCTTTATTAAGTTGCAAAAATAGAGATCCGGGATAACAAATAAGAAGTTATGAGCTCTGTTTCTAGTGTAGACTACTATCGGGGCCGCGTAGCCCTCAGGGGCTAGCTTCACACGCACGCCATAGTCAAAAAGCGGCTTCCAAACGTAGTTCTCACGGTTTTAAGAATCAATTTCCAGGTTTTGTTAATGAAAGGAAAATTAGGTTAGCAGTAAGTCGAATAATAACCGAAATCAAACTCTAATAACACAATTTTATTCTGTTTTGACTTTAGAGGCTCTTAATGCGATTTTCCGATGATATATTGCACGCAAATCGGAAACTAATTTTCTCTCTTCATTTGATCGTTGCGTGTGGACCTATAAACAGTGGATTTGTAAAACTGCTGCGTCTGTTGAAAGACTTACGTTTACGTTTTACGTACAAAGGAGGGCGGCTTTCATGTGAATAAGACCGGATAAGGTCTTTTGCGCTATTCTACTCTATGTTTATGTTTTACGCCTTAGCGTAACAATCTATGAATCAAATAAATTCTCTGATGTTTAAAGGTTTATTATTTGCATTTGTAATATACATGTGCTCTTGGGTTCTAGTTGCTATATAATTTGAATGGTTGATACATGTTATATGGTATATATTTACAATAACTTGGGTTCTTTCTACTTTTCATGGATGATTTTATATGATACATAAATTGTTTTTCCCACTGTGATGATGTCTAAGCCTCGTGTGTCCAAAGTGCTTGAACCAAAAAGCCCTCAGACAAAACTAAAGAAAATATAAGTTACCTAATCTTATTATTTGCTTTATTTAATATACCTAAATTCTACATTCTCTTTTAGATAAATTCAAATTCAATACTATTATTTGAATGCTTATGTAGTTCGTTTTTTCCGTTGCGAAATCTCGCATATGGTAAGAACCTAAAGTCTAAAAAGGGTGAAAGTTTAATTCATTGTGAAACACAGCGGGAAGAAATTCTTGATAGCATCAATAAAAACAATGAAGAGCTAACTTCATCTTCCTAATCTGATTTAACGAACAAAAAAGGTCTACCTATTCTAACACACTCGTGGTTAAATTCTAAGGTACGGGTTCAAATGCTTGGTTGCATCGCACAACGTACACTGCTGACAGTTCAGATGCTGATAGTACGGGGGTAGGAACGGTAGCTGAGGCATGAAAATGGACTCCCCTGGTGCCTGGCTGAGCTTGGCGTGGTTATAATAGTGCAGAGGCAGGTATGGGGTTATCGAAGGCAACGGAGTTGACTCCAGCGGGTTCAATGAATACGTCGGAACTAAAGAACTTCCCAAGAACCCGGGCCTCATGTCGAGTGGCGAACTGAAGCTCTGGCTTGTCTCGCCTTTGCTTTCCCTTGCCGCGCGCTCTTGTTTCTTAAACCGCGTTTTTCGTCGTAGGAAGCTGCCGTTTTCAAACATGTTGTAGCTTTCTGGGTCGAGAGTCCAGTAGTTCCCTTTCAACGGTTCATCTGATTTGATACCGGTCTTGATAAAGCAATCATTTAACGAGAGATTGTTCCTAATGCAGATCTTCCATGAGGGGTACGTCTCGCGGTAGAACGGGAACCTATCGCGAATGAACTTACAGATTCCATCCAGGGTTAGCCGCTTCTCTGGGGAGTTCTGTACTGCCATTGCAATAAGTGCGATGTAGGAGTAGGGCGGGCGGCGACGGCATTTGCGATGGGTCCGCGCCTTTTTCCCTCCTTCTCCTCTGTCATCTTCTACACTTTCCGTGTCTTTAACTCCCCCAGAGCTCCTCCCTCTCTCGCTCGCCGTACTCTTTTCCCCAATTGACTCTTTTCTGGTCTCCAACACGCTGTTGTGTGGGCCAAAATCGCTATCCCCCTGTCCTGGAGAATCATCTTGAACATCTCTGGCTTCCATGGTATTAGATGTGCTTCTTTCTTGACAACTGAACTCTTCTGCAAATGAACCAAGAATAACCGTAAGTCCTCGTGTAACTGACATGTGTACAGTCGATAATGAGCTGGTTGGAAACAGGTGTAGCACTAAATAAAGTCGAGCTCTGTGTTTTAAGGTTACCTTTGAATAAAAGAACTATAATAGCTTTCTTACCCGTCTGTTCAGAGAAGAAAGGCCTGGCAACAACTCGCTCCCTAATTAACGCCAGTGAACTCTCAAGAAGCTCTCCAAGTTAAAGCCGTTTATATAGTGGCAAGGTTCCGGTGGCGGAGGCTCTAATGCGAGTGTTGTGATAGACCGGTGGTTAAATATCCCCTCGCGGTCGGCTGGATATGATCGTAGGTTATTTAGCAGTCCCGTGGCTTATGCTACCCTGATTGCCAACGAGGTACAAATGCCAAAAGACCCAGTGTTCGCAACAGATAGACCAGCCTTAGAACAACATCTATTGTTTCAAATTCTAAACGGTTTATTAGCATCTCAGCTTTGAGATGACAGACAATGGAGTTTTCATGACGTGTTTTTTATTGTTTCCTAAAATACTTCTCGGAGTTTGTTATGCGATGAGCGGCCCCAGCTGAGCCGGACTGCTTGGCAAAGACAAGCTTCCATAAAACAATATAAATCACTCTCAAGCCAGCGGTATCGTGCTGTGAACTCTCAATAGCTAAAATATGTTGTTTGTCTTTACTTCAGTAGATCTAAATACCGGGCGAAAAGTCTGGTGTTTAATCTATCAATAAAGCCGTAACTTTCGGTAAAAAAAAAACATCCGGCGTTTACTTCAACTTCTTTTTAAAACTCTCACAAACGTTAAGTGGTTCAAAAGGTCTTTTTGTGGACCTTTTCAGAGATGCCATTTTATGGTAGAATGACTTTCTGCTTGTTCGGTGGTGTTCTAGCAAATACGTGGATCAATTTATTTTGGTTAACCTATGGTGATTCCTTCTTGTGGTTTGGGTTATATGGTTTATGTGAGCAATAGTGATTACGATCTCTTATAATTATCGTGGTTTATTAGTAAATTCAATGATTGCTTTCTTGCCCGTGGCCTGCTCGGTTCGTCTACCCCAAAGGCCAATCACTTTGCTTTTGTCTTTCTTTTATCGGCAGAGTGATTTAGTTGCTCCAAATTGTGTTGTATCTTCTGGAGTCGCATCCCCGCTGGGTTCTTTGCCTGACTATCGATGAATTAACCCTCTATTTGACAGAACTAATTCAAGCTAATTGATCTGGCTCCGTCCTATATAACACGTGAGACAAACGCTGTAGAACTACTCCAATGGATTTCTAACCAAATGTGTTTGTCTCGGTTAGATTAGGAGGCGTTATAGCTTAAAAATTGCAGATTTAAAATAGCACAATGGTAGGAAAAAGAGTGCTTTCCTTGTGCTATTGTGAGGACACTAAATGGGATGTGTATTTACAGCCAATTCACACATTGCTATTGAATCATGCTCTATTGTACTTTCAATTAACATAAGAATGATGATTCGAGTAGCACACTAAGGTACTAGTTTTACTTTACAATGTCAAGGACTTCTACTGCTAGCAACCACAAGTTCAACAATAAACCACTTAAGCGTAAAATTCCTCGAAACGTTTCTCGGGAACGTTCGCCTCGATAAAAACGGCCATCGCGGAAAAAAAGGTCTCGCCACTGCAGAACATCGAAACTATTTGTTTACATATTCTCCCATAGCTCTAAATTTCATAGCAGTTTTGTAGGCGATACTTTAGCATGTGAGAAAGTGCTAATGACTGCTAGGATAATTAAGATGACTGAACAACAAGTAATGGACGGGCAGGAGTAAACGCACATGTAATGGTTACTTTGAATTCGATATTTGTTTCGCCCCTCGGGCTAAATTTATTAATCCCAAGGAACGATTTGCTCAGTCGATTCGCTTTGTAAAGTCGGGGCTTTGATCTCCCTAAGATATTTATTTACCAATTCGAGTAACTTCCCTTTGATTATTTAATTAGCGGTTAACATCTCGGAAAAGGCGATAATGGGCTTAGAATGCGATTTTGATGTAAGGGAATTAAGACTCACTTTGTCTTGCGTACTGTAGTTTTAGTGTGTGTACTCTTTGACGCGTCGGTTGTTTTGGAATAGTGTTTTTGTTGTGTTTTGTGTATAAACCGTAAAACTTATTACCGTAAAACTGCAACTACAAGAAAAATACGCTATAACGCTATGTTTACACAAAATTGTATTAAGAATAATAATTAGGTTTTGTGAACTTAGAAAAGCGTCATTTGGCCGCACATATTTATTCAAGCAAAGTTAATGTGATAAGCGTTTTATGAAAACTTCAACAAAAACCCGTAAGTTGGACCCCACCACGAGGCACCCCTGGGCTAAGTTGCCACAACAGCGATGTCATTTATTGATCGTCAATAAAACCTCCTTTGTAATTTGTCTTAGCAAACCGTAATCGACTAACTGAAGGATCATTTAAGTGCATTTGATACGCGCTTACTTTTACTGAAATGCCAACTTAGATTTACAATCAGTAACGTTGAATAAAGTAGATTTTTATCCTGGATTTTAAAATGACACTTCCAAATTTAATGCTTCTTTGAAGATTAAGTTAAATGATCCAAAATATATATTTCTAATGGTTCTCAATTGATCTTCAAATATGATGGAAATCTACCTAAATATCCAGGTGTTGAGGATATCACTCTTAATACGTAATTAACCGCTTATCCCGGTTTATACTGGTGTTTATACTTGTTGTATTGCGCTTACGTTTCGCCGGTTTACACTTGTGCTTATAATCGCTGTATTACACGTTTGCCGGTTCTCTCCTGTGTTTATAGTCGTTGTGTTGCGCTAACGGTTTGCCTGTTTACTCTTGTTGTGTCGCGCTTACATTACGCCGGTTCACACTTGTGTTTATACTTGTGTTTCGCTCACGTTTCGCCTGTGTTTATACTTGTGGAATGCGCTTACGTTCCGCCGGTTCACCCTTGTGTTTATTCTTGTTTTGTTGCGCTTACATTTCGCCTGTTCACATCTATGTTTATACTTGTTGTGTTGGGCTTACGTTTCCTCGAGTCGCACTTGTGTTTATACTTGTGGAATGCGCATACGTTTCGCCGGTTCACACTTGTGTTTGTACTTGTTGTGTTGCGCTTACGTTTCCCTGGTTCACACTTGTGCTTATACTTGTTGTATTGCGCTTACGTTTTGCAGGTTCACACTTGTTTTTTTTTATACTTGTTGTGTTGCTCTCATGTTTCGCCGGTTCTATCCTGTGTTTATACTTGTTGTGTCGCGCTTGCATTTCGCAGGTTCACACTTGTGTTTATACTTGTTGTGTTGCGCTTATGTTTACTCGATTCGCACTTGTGTTTATACTTGTGGAATGCGCATACGTTTCGCCGGTTCACACTTGTGTTTGTACTTGTTGTGTTGCGCTTACGTTTCCCTGGTTCACACTTGTGCTTATACTTGTTGTATTGCGCTTACGTTTTGCAGGTTCACACTTGTTTTTTTTTATACTTGTTGTGTTGCTCTCATGTTTCGCCGGTTCTATCCTGTGTTTATACTTGTTGTGTCGCGCTTGCATTTCGCAGGTTCACACTTGTGTTTATACTTGTTGTGTTGCGCTTATGTTTACTCGATTCGCACTTGTGTTTATACTTGTGGAATGCGCATACGTTTCGCCGGTTCACACTTGTGTTTGTACTTGTTGTGTTGCGCTTACGTTTCCCTGGTTCACACTTGTGCTTATACTTGTTGTATTGCGCTTACGTTTTGCAGGTTCACACTTGTTTTTTTTTTTATACTTGTTGTGTTGCTCTCATGTTTCGCCGGTTCTATCCTGTGTTTATACTTGTTGTGTCGCGCTTGCATTTCGCAGGTTCACACTTGTGTTTATACTTGTTGTGTTGCGCTTATGTTTACTCGATTCGCACTTGTGTTTATACTTGTGGAATGCGCATACGTTTCGCCGGTTCACACTTGTGTTTGTACTTGTTGTGTTGCGCTTACGTTTCCCTGGTTCACACTTGTGCTTATACTTGTTGTATTGCGCTTACGTTTTGCAGGTTCACACTTGTTTTTTTTTTATACTTGTTGTGTTGCTCTCATGTTTCGCCGGTTCTATCCTGTGTTTATACTTGTTGTGTCGCGCTTGCATTTCGCAGGTTCACACTTGTGTTTATACTTGTTGTGTTGCGCTTATGTTTACTCGATTCGCACTTGTGTTTATACTTGTTAAATGCGCTTACGTTTCGCCGGTTCGCACTTGTGTTTGTACTTGTTGTGTTAGGTAATGCGGCCATAATACAGCAGAATGCAGCTGTAGCTCGTCATATTAAGTTAAGTTCCGATAAGTTCTGCCAGCAAAGATTGGAGAAGTTGTTGCTGCTTTTGATGCACGGTACCCTAGCCACCTCAGCTGTTGTTGCCACTAACATTTACTAGCTAAGCAGCGTAGGAAAGAAAGGATTTAGTATGTTAACCAGAAAATGACAATGACATTCCAACTCGAATATCACTCACTTGACGCTAACACTGATTTGTGTGTTACTGCTGGGGGCGAAAGTGGTGGCGACAGTGGTGGTGGTGGTGGGGGGGGGGGGGGGGGGGGTTAGGTAGGTTTATGGTTTCTAGGGGTATGGGGGTATCTGGGTTTGACATAAAGTACCAAACAGTTTAAAAATGTATAATTTATTGTCTTTTACCAAGGAATCAATTTAGACATGTAGCGTTTGATACATATTTAGGTACATGTAAAATGCACAGTCATTAAATAAACATGCTCTCTACCATCCCTGATATGTGTGACACACAAGAATAGCTAAAAAAGTGATGGAAAAAACATTTAAACAACAGTAAAGGATGTTGCACAAATAATTTGATTAAGGTCCAATGCAACTCTCATAACAATATTATATTCAACAAAATCTAGTCCCAAGAGCCCTAAATCTTTGTTAGTATAAGTTTTGGGCGAATCAGTTCTTGGGATGGTTATGATAGGCTGTACAACTTGCTGCAGTAGGCATGTGCAAGTGATACGGAACTGGGCTATAAGGTATATGGGCTCAAGGACCCATCTAGCACAAAAAAAAAAGAATACAAAACAATAGTGTCAATCCATGTTGTAGATTCAGACTCTTTGTTATTAAGGCTATGTGCATGAAACTGTGCAAGGATGAAAATCATCTCAGAGGTTTTTATTCCTGTTCATCACTTAATTTTTTTTTTTTTTTTAGATTGGGGGGGGGGACAATACAGAAACATTTAATGTTTAATTTGTATTTTTTTAAAAGAAAATATTGTGGGGGCACAGCCACGCCCATTTTAGTCATTTCCTTATAAGCTTATAAATATATTTTTTTAGTGGGGACATGCCCCCCAGTGCCCCAACCCCTGCTACGGCCCTGATAGCAGCAAAATGTACTCAGGTGTCTTCACATTTCTTGAGAGCCGCATGCAATAATGTCTCATTGATCCTGTGTTGCATGAGGAATTTACCATTGAGGTGAAAAACTGGAATATCGTAGCGATACTTGTAGAACCATTCTTCATTCCCTTTGGCTGTTATATCAACTTCTTCATACTCAAACTGGAATGGGATAAAAAATGGTGTATAAGTTATCCCAATGTTTCTTTACTTGTAGACTAGGAATCAGAGGGTGTCGGAGCTATCACCTGGCTGTTTCTCAGTTGGAAACCATTATTATTTTCTGGCAGAAACCGGTAGGAAGAGAGGGGGAGGATGCAGAGGTCAATTGCCCCTTCAAAATGTCTAATCTCAGCAAATGAGAATAGTTAGGTCTAGCCCACTATCCCCAACGGGGTTAACACATATGGAGATATGTACCACAACCCTTGTATCTTGAAAGAGGGAGGCTGGTGATATTATTTGTGCAGCCACGTAGCCAGGATTTTTAACAGGAGGGACCCATAAAAGGCCCTTCCAAGGCATTTTTTCCTGTGTAGATAGATAGATAATGTCTCGTACATTTACTTTATTTTGGCTGCTAAGGGGGGGAGGGGGGGCACCCTTGTCCACCCCTCTGGCTACGCCCCTGGTGCTGTGAATTGAATAAGATTGTGGAGGAGGTGGAAAAGGCTAATATCTGTAATATGAAAAGTCACCTTTTGCCTGGAGTTTTCAAGAATCAATTTTGCGTCATCGCATAGTGAACACTCTTCCTGAAATTGAAGATCCAAATATTTGTAATTAACCTTTTAATCAGGAGAAGAAAAAAAAACTTCAAAATAGAATTTAACCCATTGACTCCTGGCTTTTTTGGAGCTGAATTTACAAAAAAACAGACTGAAAACAGATACCTTCCCCCCTATTCTGAGTTTTATACAGCCCGTCAAAGTCAAACACAGCTGCACCTAGTCAGCGGTATCCAAGCTTTCCAACAGTGCTTTGCGGTCCCCACTTTTAATCCCTCGTCGTTGTGCTGAAGCCAGCACAAGTTAATGGTTGCTTGTATTTTTCATCAAAAATACAGCTATGAGCATATTAGGAGAGTGTCTCAGGACATCAGGAAGTCTTTTGGGGCATAATTGAATGCTTTGCTTATGGATATTTGCAAGCAAAGGTGGATTCATGATGATTTTTTCTTGTTTGGCTTTGCCCGGATGAGAAAATAATTTTCTAATGAATCACCACAGCTTTCCTAAATGCTGTCTTTTCTAAAACCAAATTGATTGCAAAATTGTTTACACTGCTATTCTGGGTCTGTATGACCTGGAATTGATTTGTTTGGCTTCGGGGTGAAAAGACTTATAAAAAACCATCTGACTTTGGGGAGAGGAGTGTTGACTGGCCCTCCCCTCGTGAATTTTCCCCTGGATCTCCCAGAATGCTTTGCAATACGTAAAGATATTTTCGTGGTTGTACAATCCTTCAAGGAATGGACATTGTGTTTTGAGGCCAAGGAAATGTACCTGGAGAATCAGAATAAAGGTATCTATTTGTGTCTTGAGCTGTGTTTGCTGATCTCTCTCCCTTGTGTGGTATTTTGAGCGTTTTATTGAGAGGGGTGATTCTGCTTTTCTCTCCTTGTTCGATTTGAGATTTGTCAAAGAACCTGTGCTATTATTTGGCTTAAGAGTAGATGGCAACACCTTGGTTGGATGCATATCTGCAAGACCATTTATCCCTTAGACTGACCTGAGTATCTTCATCTTGTTGTGTTTATTTTGAATTTATGAATTTTTTGGGTTGTGGGTTCTTCCCAAAGCCGGTACAGGCCGGTTAAGGGGTCAATGTGTTAAGTTAATTACAGTCAAATAACATTAATGCTTACTTTTGTAAACATTGTCAACACTGGCACCTTTCGTCCAATGGTGTAATATCTAATACTACCTCCGAAAGTCATATACTGCGCGGAATGTCTGTAAATACTTTCTTCAAAAGGGCTGAGCTTACTTGCATTCCAAACCCTAAGAAGACTTCTGAGAAACATCACTGTACTCTCGACGATCTGACTGCATTTAGAAAGCCAATTTTCACGCCTTCGTCAGGCGTTCCCCACGGCAAAACGGTCAAGCTTTTGGAGCTTTTGGGGGCATAGGAACCAGTTTTCCCTCTACACTCTCCGCCCCAGGCTCATCTCGGCCTCTTCCATCTTCGGTTCCATCATGGCTTCTTTGGCGCGATTCTCAAAGAATTTTCTTGCTCGATCCTCTATTGGAGTACGAACTGTCCTCTCTCCTTTATCAGGAGCGAACGGGCAATGCCGAAAATGTAAGTGAGGTTCTCTTTATTTGCAACTGATTACGTTTTTCTTGTCATTTTTTGTACAGCCTTCTTAGCCACATGGCGAGAAGCTATTCGAACTGGTTTGATTTAATAATCGGGTCTGTTATTTTAGATTCAACCCCGGCGGGTAAAATCAAAGTCGCTGGCCCTGTAGTGGAGCTTGACGGAGATGAAATGACCAGAATCATTTGGCAAATGATAAAGAATAAGGTATAATTATCAGTAATTTTGTTAGATGCTTTGTTCACTGGGCTTCCGTCTCCAGGTGAATTCTATTTGCACAGTGCTCAAGTGTTTCGTAGCAATCGTGATGATAATTAGTAACCTGGTGTCTAATTCGTGGTTTTATCGTTTGTTTTATTGGTTCGCTGAGTGTGTTAATATTTTCTAGTGAACAGGATGATATTGATATGTTTTCTCGCCTGCCGGTGCAGTAGTCACGTGTAAAAAAAAATAGTCGTTCTTTCATCGCGTAATTCCCCTGCTAGGTTGTGTGCTAAAAATATTGATCAGACATTTGGAAGTTTTCGTAGGGCATGTTTAAAACTATAGCCATATCTCATCTTTTTCCCATCATTAAGCATTGGTCAGATTTAATATAGGATTGATTCATGAAGTCAGGAAGCTCGGTGAGGGAGGGGGGGGGGAGGGTCAAAGCCCTAGGAAATTCCAGGGGGTGGGGGGTATCAGGCATTTCACCTTTTCCATGAGGTCAATTTTGGTCCAGGATGTCAAACAGTTACGAACAGCCCTCACCTTTAACAAAAAAAAGTTTTTAGTTCGTAACTTAAAAAAAAAAAGAAAAAAAAAAACAGCAGAGAAAAGGCTTGCTCACATTTCTATTTTAGATATCGTCTCATATCCTGTTACCCAATAGTTCTTTCAATGTTTTATCTGCATCTTCAAGCGTCCGTCCGTTTTAAAGTCAATGCGTAATGGCCCCTTTGTCTTTTACAGTCTTCAACAAGTTCAAATTTAACACAGGAATACCAATCACTGTTTCATACACTCTATCTTGTGCAAAGCAATCAAGGGGAGCTGTTTTTTGTTTTTAATTTGTATTTGGTACTTTTTGTCTGTATTTTGCGCAGCATCTGTATTTTTATTTACTATGAAATGGCTTCCAAATAAGCGTGAACACATTGTGCATTGTTTTTTGTGGCCGAGAAAAATTAATTATACAAACACAAGCTATTAAATGTAAATTTTAACCACTGTTATTTGAGGTAACTGAAGAAAAGGTCCCTGGAAGGTATGGATCTTTTCTGGAATTAGACATTCTGGAATAAGTTCAATTTCTCGTGTTTTTTTCTTCTGATTTTCATCCAATTCACAAATGTTTCAACTTTCGCTTCTGTCAAACATGTCCAACCCAGTAGAGCACCATGGATGGATACTGAGATTTGACCACATTTTCTTGTTTGCATTTACCTGCTTACAAGAGATATTTGCTTTCAGGAAAAAAATAGGCTTTGTCCTTGATTTGAAGGACTTGTGATATTACTGGTTTTGACATAGAGTATAAATGAATACAACTACTTGCAAATAATGCATATATAATATCATCTTTTATCAAGAAATTAATTTTACACGTGATCCATGTAAAAATCATGTGTCCATGTGCTGTGCCATTCTTGTTACAGCTTATCATATGATCATTCCTTATTTCTGACATCTGTGCCATTTTTATTACAGCTTATTATATATGATCATTGTTTATATCTTACATCTGTGTAATTCTTGTTACAGCTTATATAATAATTTTTTACTGTACATTTTACATCTGTTATTCTTATTACAGCTTATCATATATATATATCTTATATCTGTGTTATTCTTGTCACAGCTTATCATATATATATATATATATATATATATATATATATATATATATATATATATATATATATATATATATATATATATATATATATATATATAATATTCCAAAAACTGGAAATCGACTCTGACTCTTAGGCAGAGTCGATTTCCAGTTTTTGGAGTATTGTATTCATTGTTCTGGTACGAGATCGCGACAGTTTGGGCTTTTTGATTCTATATATATATATATATCTTATATCTGTGTTATTCTTGTTACAGCTTATCATATGATCATTACTTACTGTACATCTTACATCTGTGTAATTCTTATTGCAGCTTATCAGTCCTTATCTGGACCTCGACATTAAGTACTTTGACCTTGGCCTAGAGCACAGAGACGCAACCAACGATAAGGTAACTGTTGAGGCAGCTGAGGCGATCAGGAAGCACCATGTTGGCATCAAGTGCGCCACCATCACCCCAGATGAGGCCCGTGTCGAAGGTAGGGTACTCTACTGCAAAGTGGAAAATGTTTTTTTTAATTAAAATTTATGTGAAGCTAAGGGGAAAGAAAATTAAATACAATCTTACCCCGTGGTTAGACTAGTGCTTCCAACCTACGTTCGGTAATTGGCTAACTGAGGTTGAAATTTTATGTGTGTAACCGCGATGAGAAACCTCAGTAGATGTCATTGAGAACAAAGGACATTCTTCTGCAGTACAGTTCCGGCGAACCATCTTACGACCCATGGTCCATGGCCTCAACTAAGGTTGCTGTAATTAGTGCTGACAAATATAAAAGTGTAACGGTGTTAAATTGTGTGTTTTGCTCAAAACCTAATCGCTTCTCGTAACAATTATTTGGCTTTTGATGGTAATTCTAGTGTGACTATTGGTTTCATTCCCGATAACAAGTTTTAAGCTCTAAATGATCTGTTGTTTTCGAACATAAATTTTTTTAACCATATTTGAAAACAAATTGTTGCTCAATTTATGCTTAATAACTTTTGTTCCAAGCATACCATGTTGAACACAAGCTAGATCCTGGCAAAGTATTTGAATGATAATTAGTATAGATCCCTTGATAAGTAACCTGTGACACGAGGACACTTGATTCCTGGCTGTTGACAACTCAACTAAGGTTAAGTGAGCTTGTGTAACGGTTTATGATTGTTAGATAAACCCTGATTAAGGTCATATTTTAGCACTATTTAGTGCCTATTGCATTATCATCCTGGGTTACAAAACGCATTCAGCTGTAGCTCTAATTACGATTGATACAATCACAAAAATATTTCGCAAAATGGATGGTGTTGGTACATGAGAAATTGCAAATAGCTGACAAGCTTAATAGCAGTAGCGTCTGTTAAGTGACATGCTAACACTTCTCTTCATTCAGAATTCAAACTGAAGAAGATGTGGAAGAGCCCAAACGGCACCATCCGTAACATCCTAGGAGGCACAGTATTCCGTGCGCCAATCATCTGCAAGACCGTTCCTAGGCTTGTACCAGGGTGGGAGAAGCCAATAGTCATCGGCCGTCATGCCTTTGGTGACCAATACCGTGCCAGAGATTTTGCTGTTAATGGCCCTGGATCTTTTGAGATCTCATTCACCCCTGAGTCTGGCGGGAAACTGACGACTGAGGTGTTTGAGTTTACCGGGACAGGCGGAGTCATGATGGGAATGTACAACACAGATGAGGTGATTACCATATTTATCTGAATATCCTGTCCTTATATAAGTGCTGTGGACACAGAACTGAGAAAAGCAAGCCTAGTCCCTGCACCGCTTACTTAAACCAACAATTTTAATGTTGACGCAAACTGCCACTAGAAAACTATAGCAAACATGTTCTTCATGAATTTCCTTGTGAGCTAGCCTGCATAGCTGCCCAAGGGAAGGGAAGGGAGACTGGGGGGAGGGGAAAAAAAGAGTGCCTGCCCTCAGACTATTGTTATAGCCGTTCGCTATTGGCTGAGACGCGTCACATGTGTTGTACATCCATCAATCCATCGTATCAATGAGCTTTGGTGCAAGGAAGTGCCTGCGAGTTGGTTGAGTAAGAGTTTCAAAATTGTCTATCAAGCGTTTTGTTGACATAACGAGATCCAAAAGGACTGATTTTGCCCTAAAGAACGAGCAGTTGTATTGCTTGAGGCAGCTATTTTTAAGGAATGATGTGTTGGAAACTATGCCAACGGGGTTTGGAAAATTTGATTTTTCAAACACATATGCTTCTTGCTGAAGCATTTGTGCTTGTAATTATCCCACTAATCATCATTATAGAGGATCAGGTCAGCGAACTGGAATCACTGGGGATATCAGCCTGTTCCCTTGACCTCGATAACATCTAATCCATCTTGAGTGGTCGGTTTTCGATCATTTACAGCTCTGCTGAAAACGCTACAGACAAGAATTTTACGAAGGTGCTAACATGGGACTCTATATTCAAGAAAAACTTTGCTGCCTGCGTAGTCAACGAAACTCACGTCGTACAGACCTGGGGTATCGATCTCATGTCTTTAGCGATAACAACACCAAAACTATGAGCTCTTTTGCTCTCTTAAAAAATGTTGGCGAATGAAGCATAAGTGAGCTTGTGTCTGAATTGAATTTTGAAGATTTTTGTTGCAAAAACGACAGCACACGTTCTTGGATTTGTTGACTGGATTTATGTTTTTTTTTAACACGGACATACCACAGGAAAAATGGTGCGAAGACAAGACAATTTTCATGTAGCACGTTTATTTTGACAAGAAGTGGATGTAAAATTACTATGTAAACAGTTCATGTGAGTGGTTAATTTTGACAGCTACATGTACTTGAGCACACACGCTTAGGGGCTACATGGCTAGAACAATGGTGTGCTGGCAGGCTCTCCTTTCTTTCTTTCCCCCTTCCCTATGCAGGCTATTATGAGCCAACAAATCCCTCATCTTTTGTACACTGTGATTTTAATGCTGTGTCAAAGCAGTGACCAATAGCAGCATTTTGTAGTTGAGCTTTACAGTTCATTATTGACTGTGTTGCTTTTTGACCAGAGCATGTGATGGTTGTTTGTTTTTCAAGCTTTGTCATGCCATGACATATATCTTCTAATGAACAAGATATTCTACTTCTAACAACTGGCCATTATATTAAATTTAATATTCTCTCCTAGGCAATCCGTGATTTTGCTCACAGCTGTATGCAGTATGCCATCCATAAACAAGTTCCACTCTACATGAGTACAAAGAATACCATTCTGAAGAAGTATGATGGCAGATTCAAGGACATTTTCCAGGATATATATGAAAGGTATACAGTAGTAAGACAGCCTTGTAGCCAAGGCTGGTTAAAGCACTGGCAAAGAACTATTGTGCACCCATGCACACCTTTATTGTTGAAAATATACTTGTTTCATGTTCATATTTTTTGTTCATTTAATTATGTGAGCAAATCCTACCATGCAATGTCTGCAGGACAGACAGCAGCTTTTATCAGGGGGTGTTTGGATTGAACCTGCAGTACATTATTAATATTCTCTACAGTTTTTAGCATAGTTTACTAGAGAAGTTGATGCATGTACTTATTTTCAGAGAGTACGAGAGTCAATTCAAGGAACTAGGCATCTGGTACGAGCATAGGCTGATTGATGATATGGTAAGACTCCATGCATGCTTTCACATGTGGGACTTTTGGAAACCTCAATCACATATAATACAGCCAAACCCTTTTTATCACCAAAAAATTCAGAATCAATAGACAATACAGCCATCACCTATTAAGCAGCCAAGTTTTATGGACCTGAAGGGTGGTCACTCAATAGAGATACCACTGGTGTGGTACTGACAGAAAATGCAACAAAAAATCGCCAAAAATTTGTCTATTGCTCTATACCAAAATTTTGGGTATCTTTGGCAAAAATTCGGCTATAGTTTTTTCGGCAATTTGCGCCTTCTGAAATTTCAGCATCCGAAATTTTGGCAAAGTTAAGTTAATGTTAGCCACATACACCTATTTCAGTAAACGTTGTCAGGGCAAATGGAAATTGGCAAATGGCAAATGGCAGCCCTTAGACCAATCACTGCATAATTATTTGTAAGAATAAAGATGATAAGAAGTAATATAATTGCATAAGTTATCCACAATTTTTTTACATTTTGTAGAAATTTGACGAGTTTTTGTTTTTTTTTATAGCAGAACTTCCATTTGACAATTGGCATTTGCCCTTTGCACTGACAACATATTTTGAAATAGGTGTATGTACAAACGCGCAGACACATACATTATGCTTTAGTTTTCGTTAGCAAATAGGTGACTTGCCTTGCTCAGAGGATTTGCAAATACACAAACATAACTGTTATATACCAAAAACAGAAAGTTCACCATTGTTCTGTCTTGCTAGGTTGCCTATGCCCTGAAGTCTGAGGGTGGCTTTGTGTGGGCTGCCAAGAACTACGATGGCGATGTGCAGTCCGACACCCTGGCCCAAGGTAATTAGGCATACCTTATCCTTGTCTTTAGCACAAATGTCCTCCTGTTTTTGTCAATCCCAGATGATGATCATCTTTGTGCCTGATGTCCATGATGGCATAAAATAACTGATTTAATGACCTGATGGGATTTTGAAATGCCTCGATCTGAGCTTCAATGACATGCCTACAGTCATGATGGCATAAATTGGATTTACTGTGGAAAAGAGTTAAAAAATATACAATGTATTAAGCTTTCTTCCATGTTATTTAAACCACCTTGATAAATGGTCTTATTCTACAGTAGTAATCTTAAGTAAGTTTAGTCTTCTCAAATTACATTCGGCTTGTGGTTAGTGAATTGTCATCAAAAATAAAAATTTGGCAAAAATTGACAAATACTTTGTGTTGGGTAGTAGTTTTAGCACATGTTCATTTTTGTTTCTTGTGTAGGATTCGGCTCACTGGGTTTGATGACAAGTGTACTGGTTTGCCCAGACGGTAAGACCATTGAGTCAGAAGCTGCACATGGAACAGTCACCAGGCACTACCGAGAGCACCAGAAGGTACTAGAATATTCTTAAGTGTTGCACTACATGTATTTCCCAGGCATTGGTTACTACCAGGAGCACAAGGTACTAGAAAAATCATCAGTATCTAAGTAATTGCTTTCTTCTCTCCAGATTTGATTTCTTGTGCTGTAGTACTGTGGTGTGATTCACTATGACAATCTAATTCAATCTAGAAATAAAAATGTGTGCTAACAGACTTAGGTCTATACACAATCTAGCTTAAATAGCATCATCTTTATTTTTTTAACATTATGACCACATATGTATATGCAGCAAATAAAACAAATACAAACTCTTTATATATTTATTTTCATCTCTTGTAAAGGAAACCTTGATTCTCCTTTAAATCCCAGATGATGATCAATTATATGCCTGATGTCCATGACGGCATAAAATAACTGATTTAATGACCTGATGGGATCTTAGTTAAAGCCTTAAAGCTTGTTGCTCTTACTTTCTCTGTATTATTGATACTTTAAAAAAAAGAACTGCATATAACGTTTTTACCATGTTTGGAATTTGGGATATAGAGGGTTGTCCCTAAGGAATTTGTTTGTTTGCTTGTTTGCTACGAAATAGAGCTGTAAAAGTATTGTAAGAATCCCACTATCCTTTTTCTATATGATGCTTATGTCTGTGTGTACCCCAAGGCAAAACCTCAGTACTCGCCTGATAACTGGTGACAGTCAGGGCAACCCTGGATATAACTGGATATTGTTCACTTTTGGTTATTTCATTGTATAAGGGTTTTATCACTACCAAAACACGCATAGTCAGATCATTAGACTTACATTTAAAAAAAAAAAACTGTGTATTCTTTGTTTGACGATAAGCAACCAATCCTGCCTTCTGACAGGGCAATGAGACAAGCACCAACCCTATTGCCAGCATATTTGCCTGGACGCAAGGTTTGTCACACAGGGCAAAACTTGATGGCAACCCTGAACTAAAAAAGTAAGTTTGCAAGCACACCAACACTTTTGCTAAGATGTCTTTCTAAAAAGCAAATTTATGTATTAGAATCACTCAAGTTATTGACAATCTGTCCCACCATCACTGCACAGTGGATAACCTTATCTTATTTGACCTAGGTTCTGCAAAGCCTTAGAGAAAGCATGTGTCGACACAGTTGACCAGGGGAAGATGACTAAAGATCTTGCTGCGTGCATCTATGGCCTTGCTAAGTAAGCCTTCTCCCTTGTTATTATCAATGATTTCCATTAACAGGTTGACATTTATAGTGAAATGAGGCAATTATATACATTTTAAAATGTCTCATTTAATACATTTTCTTCATACATGAAACTGTACAAGAAGAAGCCATTAAATTGTCCCCCACAACGAGTTGTCGTTATAAGCATGTTAAGTTACAGAGATTGTATGAAGCTTTCTCTTATTGGGATTAGTACTGTCCTTCGTATTGAGGGGCTCCACTCTGATATTTTTTCCAACTATCGCGATTATAATTTATTGACTTTGCGTTTTCTACACTAGGGAATATTGCTTTATTGTTGTCTTTTAGTTAACATCCAACACTACGATCTCTATCTGACATGACTATTTCTCTCCCTTTCAGTGTGAAGAGAGACCAGTACCTTTCTACGGTGGAGTACTTTGATGCTGTTGTAGAAAACCTTGAGAAGCTTCGCCAGTAGATACACCTCCCTAATATATTGCATTCCTTAGTATCATAGATAGGTTTTTGTACCAGCAAGCCTGGTGGGGTACTGCATTCAAAATTATAATTGAAAAAAAAAATAATTGGCTTGAATGATAGTTCCCTACATGAAATACAACAGAGAGAGTTGGTAGCTGGAGTGATAAACATTTTATACCTAAACAGTGTGAGTAATTATACCATGAACAAGCAGTGTGAATTAACTTTGCCCCTAGGCACCCCTATAGCACCCATCCATACTCCTCTAAGAAGTCCAGTTTTATAATGTATGATATGATTGTGAAGACGTGTGCATAGTAGGGGGAGAGTATTTAAAATACTGCTGTCTTATAGTGCTACGTGTCAATGAAATGAATGAGTCAAATAAAAATGAGATTCATTGAATAGTTGCAACTTCTTTTGCTATACACAATAAAGAAACACACATTAAAATACACGACATTAAAGAATGTCGATCAACCACTTTGCTTTTTTTTACATTTGAAATTACACTTGTAATCTTTCAAAAAAAATAAAATAAAAAAAACATTGTTAACATATCAGTTACTCGCTCGAATTAGCCGCTAGTAATGGACACTGACTATATCGAGTTGGAATGACCTCGAGATTCTATTACTATTGTCTGTGTTCTTGTTTAAAAAATGTTTTTTATTCTGTATTCAATATAGTGAATAGTATATCAGCTAGCTGTATACCACTCAAGATACAAGCATCTAATTTAGATCATTTCAATTTCTGTTTTCTTTTTTCATATCCGGGGTTACAAGTTTAATTTGTTTCGTTTAAAACTGCATTGATATAATTTCTCGTAAACATACAAGCATTATGTGGAATGACATTAAAAAAAAATTGTAAACGCTTGAATTCGTCTTTTTTTATTTGGCGCGGGCGTCACCTCTGCCGCAAAAGTGGTCTTCATATCTTTTCCTATCTTCTTAGCGTATTTCTATTATTTGCGCCCCCGTCGAATATTGTCTCAATACTCTTGCTACAGTACAACCGAAAATGAACAAAAAAAAAAAAAAAAAGAGGAGAAAAGATGAAGCCCACTGGCCGAGGATCGAATCTCATCATACAGAAATGAGAAAATAGACCATACTTTCAGACATAACTGAACACCGTCAGCTAAGCCTTTACGTCTAGGCTGGAGATTTCGGCCCCAGCACCGCTATCTAGGGAACTGTACAACACAAAGGACCTGAGGTACCCGCGCATTAATGGGAGGCGGTAACCAGGATCCCAGGCCTGTCTTTTAAGATTAAAATCAGTTATGCCACGCACAGCTCGCTATGAGATGTAGACTGAAAAATATCGGGGTCTTTTTCACGCTAGTGTCTCTAGTAAAATAGGGTGTTGCTATAGCAAGGAAGTAATTTCGTCATAATGTGACTTCAACCTATCTAAATAAGGGTTGATGGGCTTCCTGTGTTATAAAGGTGAAATCTTATACTTCGAGGGGTGGAGAAAGGCAGGCGATGCTAGCCAGACAGAGACAAATATAACAACAAAAGTGTTGCGATATTATCACGCAATTCTCTACTCAAATCCTGAGCTTAAACAGATGATGTTTATTGTATGGCTACTTATAATTAGTTAACAGGAGGCTAAAGGTTTAGACGAAAGGAGCCGGCTTAAAAAAGCAAGCGAATTCAAGAGATTTGGGCCATAGCAACATACGACATGCCTGTTAACAGACCATGGGGAACAATAGAGAAGCCACCATTCGAACTTGGCCATCAAAAGCTATCCGCAGACGAGGTCGAAAGCGTAGTCGATCGACTGAGCCAACTAAAGAAGCCCTCATCAGCGGTAAACAAGAAGCGAAGGAAAGTTGAGATTGAGCGAAATCTCGACAAGGAAGGCATAAATGCGATGGTAGCCCGACTAGCGAATAAGGAGGCGAATGTTCCCAAGACTCCTGATCGATCGAGGACAGGATTGCACAAAGACTTATGGGGAAATGTGCTGAATTCGTATGCTTGGCACGGTAAAAATTACCAGGCAATATTATGCGGAGAAGAAAGTCCTTGAAATTAATGAACTTGTTTACTGACATTTCAAAGCACTACGCTTTATAAACAATAGACACGCATAATTGCATAACTTTTACAAAGTCATTTTACACAAAATATGTTGAGGTCTGATTTATGAATTATTACACTAAGCAAGTTTGAGTTAGATTTGCTGATTAGCAGTTACCGCATAGTTCTTAGTTACATGTGTTATTTTATATTGTACTTGTCTTGTTCTGATGTCTTTGGTGTAATTTACGCCGAAAAAAGGCTTAAATTACCGAACCCTGGTGTAATTATTACTTAAGTTCCATATCTTTAAGCACGAAGAGGAGAGAAAATCACTATATGGAAAACATATAAAAAATGTTTCTACGAATACTTTGTTTTGTCTTTAATATAATTGCGCATAGTTTTTTTATTAACCTATTAGACTCATTATCACGGGAAACAATGAGGTATGAGACTTATTCACCCTTGGCAAAAGACAAAAAAGGTTTATTAAAATGCTGAAAGCTTTTACTCAACAATTGGGCCATTATACCCTAAGTCTACCGACGCGCGCACTTGAATACGAAACTTTTTCTTTAGGTCACTTTTGACGTTTATTCTGATCCTTGGGTCAAATTCGACCAATCGGGGGTTTCAAAAAGAGACAGATCAAAAACCTCCTAAATCTCGGGTCCCCAGGCTTTTCTAATTGCCGCTTTGGTCTAAGGTCCACGGCGACAACAAACTGTTGTGTATCGTAGATGAAATTGGCTTGTTGATATGTAGGGGTGCGTCGAAATCAAAATGGAACAGCGAACCTATACGGGAAAAGAGATAAACCAAATGGTCGAACGACTTTTCGTGCGGGACTACACGAATCGCAACAAGAAACGACAACCAAAGATTGAGCGACGAACGAAAGTTGAACCGAAAGAGTTTGACGAAGATGACGTTGAGAAGGTGGTAGAAAGATTGACAAGAAATGCGTCTCAGAGAGCCACGGATGCCAACAGAACTGGAGCCATGAAGCAGCAAGGAGTCGTGAATACTTATGCTTGGAAGGGGTGGAACTGAAGAGATTAGAATTATGATCAACAAGGCGAATCATTTGTGGGAGATTTTATTTAGTTTCTGCGACTTGTCAATTCTTTGCGCAAACGAGTAGCTTTGACTGTGGAAGACAACTTGACTACCGAATGCACTTACGAATAAACACCGAAAGCACACGAGTAAACACCGAATATACGACGCCGATTAGGGTAAGAATAGAACGGCTTCGGACAAGTTTGTTGGTCAGTCTTATGGTATAGGTAGTTACCATATTTGGCTCGAGTTAGACTAGAGTCATGGTAGAGTACAGTAGTGTGTCCATCTTGTATCAAACCAATACACGCGCGCTGGTAATGATATTGCCTTAGTTTGAGGTTCTTGGGAAACTTTTCCCACACAATAAAATAACAAAATAAATACTCTACTCCGCACATTGCTAGAGGAGGGAGAAAGGGTTGCTTTCTCTATGTTACAACAGTAAAGCTGATAACATCTTTTATTAGCTTGCGGTGCAGGAGCTATCTGACAAAGGCCTTCAAATATACATTTTCCTGTACAGGAGTGGTCCTCAATGTAACGGGCTCGAGACGACATTTGAGAGTAGATCTAATTCATCCATAAAGCCTCCCTCCCTCTGTCAAATAATAGGACACGGATCGACCTGTCCTCTTTTCACCACCCACTCTCCCCCCCCCCCCCCCCCCCCAAAAAAAAAAAAAAAAACGGGCAAATGCATATTTATAATGCAATATTTGGGGAATTCCGCAAATGCTTATATGAAATATATTTTCCCATTTTACTTTCTTTCCCGCTAGTGGCGCAAGAGGGAGACCTTCAGCAATGACCGCAATAGGAATTATCTCTGAATGATTTATTATTTAGTCTGTTTCACAATAGTTTGTATATAGTAGATATAAAACTTCATTTTATGAAAAGTAATAAATCAAAAACCACAAAAATCACGATTATTGGCTGGTAAGATACTGAAAACAAAGAGACTGTGGCGTTTTTGTTAAAGTTTTCAAACAAACCTATCAAATGACAGCAAGAAACCTTCCACCTGCTAAACACAACTCAACTCAGATACATCTTAGATACACCATGGCTATTTTCGGCGCTACATGCCCAGTGTTAGCGAACAACCTGATCTCAGATTTTTCCCGTTTGCATGAAGATGTTCGTGGAATTCAGGGACTTCTTGGAAATTGGGTCGAAAGCAATAGTGCGAGAAAAAACAAGAGGGACAGATTAGCTCAAGAACTAGAGGAATTGCAGGACAGAGTAGAGGAAAGTATCACCGCGAGGGAAAATAAGAATTTACCTGAGCCAGAAGAGATGACATTGGAAGAAAAGCTGGTTGTGTTTTTAAACTGGAGAGATGAGTTGCAAATTCTGCATAGTTCAATCGGAAGGTCTGTATACATCAGAGTTTCTCTTACACACAATAACTTGTATGATTAACCCGTGTTTAACGTCCGTTATGAAAAAAAACCCAGATCTATCTATTTTGGATTAATCCCAAAATAAGAAATCACTTTCATCATTTTTTTTTTTTCGCGGGTATGTATGCACATATATTTGCATTAGATGTCTCAAATTAAAGAATATGGATCAACCACTTCTTTCTTACCAAAAGGAGCGGCACAGAAAGCTCCGCGCAGGAGGATACTCCTTTGTTATAGTTGACAAAGGGCTTCGGTTACCACCTTTTAAATGTTTCAAGATTTGAAAACAACGATCGCTAGGGTTTCAAACAAGAAAAATAGAAATATAAGGAGAGGCATTTCGCACAAGATTTAGGTTAGGAAAGTTTTATCGCACCCAGATAGTTCAGGGCTTCAGTCCTAGTATTAGGAAAAATGTATTTATTACACAGCGCTAAGGGGGTTTACAATTCGCAAAGTGGTGCGATTTACGACCCGCTAATCCACCAATAAGAGCACGTGTAGTACCGCCTAAAAAGTAACCGACTACCGACAAAACATGAAAAAAATAGTGACTAGCGACAAAAAATATTTGCCGACTATCGACATTTTCATATCAAGAAAATTTAGCCTTGAAACTTGTCGTTTTTCCCAGACGCGGTCACTTCCATATAAGAAAACTAATATATTCCTTATTTGGAGAATCTGCACGATTCTTGTCATTTTTAATGCTGCCGTACCGCAGGTGCTTCGCAAACTTTATGAATTGTATTCAAAATAGAAAAACAGTGACTGTGACCATCTTTGGTCAATTGAGAAAGCCTCTGAAAAGAAACTAAAATTGCCCGGTTCCAGACCCCTAAAACGACAACGTTTTCTTTATTTGTTATTTCTGGTATTTTTACTCTTTTCTTCCATCGTCAATCTACTTAAATTCGGCCATTTCAGAATCTGCACAATGTATATTCTGCTGCATCTAATTTTCTGTCAAGTATTAATCCATAATGAATTCGTTATTAATCACTAATTAATCCTAAATAATGTTTAATCTTGTTTATACATGAAATCTGGTACAAAGCGAATACTAGCTTAGATTTACAACCGACTACCGACAAATTATGTAAATTTTAACTTAAATTTAAAATTTTAACCCCCCCCCCCCCCCCCATCCAGGCCCTGTGATTCATGTCATAATTTCTGTTTTTAAGGTCGCTAGAACTAGCACGACGTATGCGTTACAACAAGCGCCGAGATGATGTAGTTGAGCTCCAAGAAGTCTACGATGAGCTGACGGACTACCTGTGTGAAACAGACCGTCTGCATCAAATGGCTCAGGAGAGACTGGAAGAGATACAGAACAGCAACGAACCCCACAGGTAACCCGTCACTGTATCAACTCCAAATACTAAGGGATTATGTTTGAAAATATAGAAGAAAAGGTCCTACTTCGGGCTGTAGAATAGTGAGTGTTGACATTTTCGGACACAACAATTATCCTAAAGCCCATGCTCGTTTACGACTTGTGACTTCTAACGACCTTCCGACAGAAACGCGCTAGTAATCGCCGCCTGGTAAATGAGCAAATCGACCCCCCAAAGAAGATTTTTTTTTCATTCCCCACTATTTCATACTTTTGTACGCACGGTACTGGAATAGAGGGTCTCTGAATTGTGTTATCCCTGCCGCTTTTGTCACATCCCTTTTTCCAAGTCGCCTTGATAAATGATAATCCTTCTCCTGTTCTTTCTTGGCTCTGCATGTAACATATCAATCAATCTTTTTTTTTTGGAAACCATCATTCTTACCAGGTCGATCGGTTGATTCCTTATTAGGACCGACGATAAAATTTGAAACTCCGCTTCAAACATTTTGTCGATAGAATTACCAGCATGTTAACTTGCAGGAATATGTTTTTACCACGTTTCTGCTCCCCCCCCCCCCCCCCCCCCAATCTTAAAAAAATGCCCATGCCCCCATGCACGGCCTTTGAGAATCACGCGTTTCCTGTCACTCGCCAGGCTGTTTTATTAGGCCATTTTTATTAGGCCATTTTTAGAGACGACAACGGTTGATTGATGATATAACAAAATTTCCGGGAAAATTTTTGGATGGTCATATTTCATATGCTTGTATACCCAGATGGAGAGGAGAGCACGGTAGGGATGATACGCGCGGGTCCAGGGGGTACTACTCGGACCCACGTGAGCCCCCAAGGGACCGGCAAAGAACTACACGTTCTCCTGACCCTTCCCCCTCTCGGTACTTCGAGCAGAGGCGACACAGGCAACCCATGGGCTTAGCGAGGGGGAAGAAGATACTGCTGGACATCGTGAATGACGCGGAGCAGATTCGTCACGACAGCACGGAGACTTCCCTTCGTATGGAAAATGAGGTACGAATAGAAAGTAGTTATGGAGATCCTGTGCATGTAAATGGCGCGAGGGACTAGCACTAGTAAGACGTGCATCAGAGATCAAGGGCAATAGGATACCAATAGTTGTCATGTAATCTTTCTCCAAGTTTTCAAGGACAAGGACCAGCTAGATCACTGGGAGGTATCCAACAAAAATGTGTCGGCTCTTCGACCAATCAGACGCGATAAGAACACCAATGCACACGACGGCAAGTCCACAGGAACCCCTTGAGTCGGCTCAGATATCTTGGCTACCTTTACCAACAAGCCAATTTTCATTCTTTCAAACATCTCAGTGAACATTCTCTCGGCGGAACATTCTACACACCTCAACCACTCACCCACTTTACACTGCATACTTACTCAAAAGAAGCTTTGCTCTAAAGGTGTATTTCTGTAAGAAGCCTGGGGGGTGGGTGAGTGGGAAGTGAGGGATTCCCATAAAACAGACGGGGATGATGGTCGGCAAAAGATCAATAGCTCTTAGTTCACCCGTGGTTTACTGTAGAATAGGTTTCGGGACACCATAAGAGTGTGACCCCCTAATGGATAACAGTATCAAAAGAATCTGTGAAGGGAAAACAGTTGGTATAATTTTGTTGTTTTGTTGTACCCTAAAGGATAGTACAAGCACCCCAATCTAACTTTTATGGAGAGTCCCACCCCCCCCCCCCCCCTCCACTCTTGCCCGTGGGTTTCGAGGAGTCGAGGACAATCAGGGGACGCATAGCAAGAAAATTTAGCCAAAATTGTAGTTTTTATCAAACACGATTACTTCCATATAAGGAAACTAATATTATTTTCCTTGTTTGGAAAACCAGCATACTTCTTGTCATTATTAAGGTTGCCGCACCCAGGTGTTTTGTAAACTTTATGACTTGTAATCAAAGAGAAAAGCAGTGACTGTGATCATCTTTAGTCAATAGAGAAAGTCTATGAAAAGAAACTAAGATTCGCCCCCCCCCCCCCCCCCCCCCCCCCGCCCCTTCACTTTTCTAATGGTCCGTCCGTCCCTAACACGTCTCACACCATTGCGACTTTCAGGTGGAGCGCCTGAAGTCTAAGAGCATCCAGATGGCTAAAGACCTCGTGGCGATGAATAGAGTGATTGAGCACCAGAAAGAGCAGCTAGTTGAGCTGACGAGAATGAAGAACGAGAACCGGCGAGCGGAGAGAGAGCTACAGGAGGACTGGTACGAGAAGGACGAAGACTCCCTGGGCTTCTCAAACGGACGAAGAAATTAGGTCAATAACGGTAGAATTGTAACTAAGACAAAGACAAAATGAACAAAATAAATGAAATTTAAAGGAATATATGTATCTAATATGCATGTTAAAAAGTAGATATTGATGATCACGCGACCCTCGGTGTATCAAAAAGAACTCGAAAAAACCTCGGGTTATCGAGGGTTGAGTTACCGGGGATTCTGTAACAACACACATTTTTGTCTACCGAGACTTATTTTCCATCGAGTTATCCGAAATTTAATTATTACCAGATAACGGCTGTTATGATTTTATTACACACAAATAAAATTTTGAATTTTTTTTATATTTTCGGGTCCAGAATTTTGAACACTTTCTTCTATAGCTTACATGCAGCCGGTGTCACCTTATAAGAAAAATGAGTCATCTGATCATTTGATTTCTTTTATTTTTAGGGAGAGTATGATAAAAAAAAGAAACAAAAAACTCTAAAAACGTTCTTTCTTTGCTTGTCCAGTGATGACAGTAAATATAAGCCAAAATCAGGTGAATCCTGACGAATTCGGAATGGATTTTCCAGCGACTCGCAAAGAAAATCCTCTCTCTTGCGAGTCAGAATACATGGTGGTGGGGTTGGCGGGTGTGTGTGTGTGTGGGGGGGGGGGGGGGGTAGGGGGGGTTGGAGGTTGGCTGGATCTCAGTCTTTGAAGTCGATAATAACTGGCTTTCCAAATTGTGCAATGATGTATCAGTTATGAGTGCTTTCTGCTTTATTTTTGCGTGGTGTGTGAACCGCAAAATGCTTGGGCGATAATAACATTATTTCCTGTCTGGATTCGAACCAGCGTTCGGAGTTTTGATATCCGGACTGCATATAGAGAAAGCTCTCCGCTAACTCGGACAAACAACTCTGATTTCCCTGCCCTAGATATACTTTTGAATAATTTATATTGCTGTTTTGAGGGGCCTGTGTTCTTTTCTTTAACGCTTTTATTATAAAAGATAAACACATTTGAAAACTAAACATTGCGAAACAGCTGCATGTGGGAAGTTTACTCAGGTGATTGCAACATCTTTAGGGTGCTTTGGCGACACCAAAGGAACAAATATAGAAAATATAAATTTCTACACAGTACAGATCCGAAAATGTTTGGAAACAGAAACTGGAAGGCAAATATAAAACTTTCGAAAAACGATAGGGAACTATTCCGAATTAAATTTGTATGTTGGTGGTAACAGAAAAAGAGACTTTTCTTCTATGTAGAGGCAGCTGTGACGTCTCTTGTGTGAAATTTGATCACTATCGAAAATCCTCACTTATCTCGAATTACAATTTAGTTAAATTTGCCTAATTTATTACAGCGCAGAAAAGTTTTCTTCTTCGATTGACCAATCAAAGAGCGAGAATTTGCACTTCACATCATGCCAGCACATTGGTAAAACGAACACAAACTCTCTTTTCTACGTTCTCGATCAAACGTTCCACTGGATTTAGAGAGATTCTTCAGGAATTCGAATTTGGATGCTTGTGATCCATATTATATGCTTTACTTGTAACGATTGGATGATTAACGGGGAAGATTCCATGCTGACATTGAGCTACATTTGAATTTTATTATCGTTCGCGGTTCAAGGACTGCTCCGTTTCGTTTCGGAAATGGCTTCGATGGAGATCACATTTCTTCTTGTTTCGATCCTAGCCGTGTTAGGGGCACAAGGAGATTTACGGTACAAGGAATTATCAGTAAAAATGCCTGGTGCCGCCGCTAAACAGGTAAAGTGTCGAGAAATGCTCAAAGTGTGTGTGGTTTTAACAACTGCCTCACCAAATGTTAAACGAATTTTTTGAGTACACTCTTTGTCAATTCCGTAAAATAATCTTTTGTGTTATTCCTTGATGTTAAGGTCAAAGCTCCTTGTTATAATTTACTCGATTATTAGTAATAATCGGTTCTTGTATCGTGCTTGACTATGAAGCTAACTTGCTTTATTGTAGTTGTCGTCAAATTGAGATCGTGTCTGATTTGTTGATATATTCTTTAGAGAATCGTCTGTGTAGACAGTTCACCCATAATTAACTTATTCTACAGTTTTATCTTTATCAGTTTGAGATATTACAGAAAAAAAGTTCGGATAAACATATATCACATGTTTTCAAAAGAACAATTAATCGTACACATAGCAGCCCAGAATCTGTTGAAATCGATTATTATTGCCCTTTTATAGCTTTTAATGACTAACGTTGACTCAATTGTCAGTGTTTTTAATGACTAAGAGTAAATATCGTTATTTCTTATGGTCTCACTTCTGACACTAGCTTATTCTTCAGTTTGTTTGTTTTGATTTGTATTTTCGGTCTAACGGCTGTTCAGGTCAATTAAATGAATGTGTTAAGCTTAAGTATACTAATTAATTTATCCACATTATGTATGTATGTACTTAGGAATGATAAAAAAAAAAAAACAACAGAAATTAGAATAAAAATCAAAACTGAGTACAGGATTTTTTTAGGATAACAGTATAAACGATATCAAGTTTGAGTTGTATATTAAGTTGTATATCAAGAAATAAGAAATAAGAATAAGAAATAAGAAATAAGAAATAAGAAATCATTACATGGCAAGTTATTGTATACTAATGTTTACATGTCACACTCGAAAGAGAACAAATATTAAACTGAACAACTGTAAAAGAATCCCTCATGTGTTTCTGGAGAGGGGTTTTTGGTTTGTTTAACAAGATGTGAGGTTCCTTTAAAAAACTAATTATTTTTTGTTTTGTTCCAGAATGATGATTATCTATGTACATCTGTCCCAGTACATGCTGATGAGGAGTATATAGGTATGATTCTGTTAACATGTGAAAATGTGCCACACTAATTACTCCTTTAGTAAGATTTCCAACAGTCAAGGGGATAGTATAAAAACGTATTTACTCAAATAAGCATCTCCCCCTACTAAGCACCCCCTTTGAACAGGAAACTAATAACTGCCTCCCCCATATAAGCACCCCACCACCCAAGTTTAATGTAATTGAGTAAAAGGAGTATATTTAATGAAAAAATGTTTATTGAAAAAAGCTGCTCCAAGTTGTGATAATGGTATATAGACAAAGAAACACTATTGTAGCAGTACAAACTTATATCAAAAGAAACAAAAACATACATCGGCTTTTTGTGCGAATTTCATCCTTCAATAAGCTCCTCCCCCCAAATAAGCCTACCTCAAATTAGCGCATCCCGCAAATGAGCACCCTTCTGAGAGTCGAAAGATTTAATAAGCGCAGGGGTGCGTATTCAAATTCCTTACATATTTTGTTGGTTCTAGTGAGCTTTGAGGCGGAAGCAACTGAGGAAGTGGCACATCACATGATACTCTCAGGCTGCAAGATACCAGGAAGCAGGAAAAAAGTTTGGTAAATACTTAGATTTGTTGGTGATATGCTTTTTTCTTGCTTACCTCATTAAAATAGAATTATTAATCATTGGTAATGAAGATCTTACTAGGAAAAAGCAGGATTCGTGTGATGTTGGATCAAACCTTAAATCTCTGAAAGGGAAAAGGGTGGTGGATCCAAGCCCAATATACATTTATGTGCTCCCTTATTAAATTAGGGTGATTTAGATCCTCGCAGGCCAGCCTACCTGTAGGCTTCGGATGCTGATTTCGGCAATAAAACCCTTGAAATCTTGAATTCGTAGTTCGTGGCCGCTATCTTGGATTCCAGTGACATAAAATGAGAGGGGCCGTGGCCACAAACTGGCCACAAACTACGATTTCGAGATTTCGAGGGTTTTTATCGCGAAAACCATCATCTAAAGCCTACAGCTAGGCTACACGCAGGCAAGAGGATGCCACCCTGAGCACATTTGATTGCGCATACACAATTTTTGTTGATACCTTGCCTTTTCCAGTTCCACTCCAGGACGGAAAGATTCAGTGTGTGCACACAATAGAATGTGCTCGAGTCTGCATCCTCTTCAGGGGTGGATCTAAAAGTTCCAATAAGGGGGGAGCCCAAAATAAGGGTTTTAAGAAAGGAGGGGTCGGATTTATTCTTCTTCTGTGGATTTTCTTATATTTCTTGTTATTTCTGAGCCAAATATCAGAAAATATAGGGGGAGGAGCCTGCAGGGCCAATGCCTTGAAAGGGCCTGTTAAAAACCCTGGCTACACCGCTGTATATCTCATGTTTTAAATAGAAGCTGAACCACCACCTGATCCACCATGATCCTCACGTCTTATGTGCTCATTTCCTTTTAGGGGGTGTGGTCTGATGGGGGGTCTGGAGTGCGCCTCTGGGCAAGAGATACTTTTTGCTTGGGCAAAAAATGCACCACCCAAAAAATTACCAAAAGGTATTGTATGCATACTTGTCAACTCTCCCACATTTGGTGGGGGTCCCAAAATTTTGGACCTGCTCTACCGTGTTGAGCACTAGACCTCCCACGTTTTAGTGATTTCTATTGCTTCTGAAAAAATAATTTTATATAAAATAGACATTTTGCCTATTTTCTTTTAAAATGTTCAAAACAATAATTCCCTTAGTGCAATTTATCTAAAACCCTCGTGAGATCGGTAAGTGGATTTGTGCACAAGAGCTTTATGTATGGCAAATGCCTCAGAGTGTCTCTCTATCTCTACCAAAAAAATTCTCAAGCCTTGAGATTTTCGAGGGTTGACAGGTATAAGTATGTATAAATAGTAACACAGTACTGTTTTCCAACCTGTGTTTCCTTCTCTTGTGATCTAGACCTTCAAAGTACGACATGTGCCTTTGCAGATCAACCTCTTTATCTCTACTTTATTTTTTGACAGGGGTGGCCTTTCAAATTGGGAAAAAGTTCAACATCAACTATTTGGTACTACAAGTGCACTACAGACATAAAGCGAAAGGTTTGTAGTTTATGTGTAGACTCTTGAAGCATTTTTGTTTTCTATGCCACTATTGACTTGCTGTTTTGATGGAAAATATGCCATAAACTTGCTTGTTTTCAGTTGGCCAGTCTGACCACTCTGGGTTTGTACTTCACACAACTACAACAAGGTTAGCTAGTTGGTGATGGATAAGGAGAGGAGGGGGTACTGGTTATTATGACACAAAGTCTCGCTAAGAATGAATACAAACAGTGATTAGGGTGAGGGATGGAGAACACGCACCACCCTTGCCCCACTCCGCCCAGCACCCCTGGATGATGTACCGTACGATGTGTTGTACATGGGGGATGCAGCTGCCCTTAAACTAATGCATACCCATATAAACAGGGCTCCTGGAATTACGCGCTTGTGCGCAAGCATAATCCCACGTAATTTAGCTAAATTTTGAAAGACAAAACATTTAAGTGCACAGCTGATGTGTTCTTTTAGGGTTCTTACCTCTATTTCTCGTAAAAAAAGACAGATATTCTTTGTAAGAGTGTGATATTTCGAACTGAATTTCGAAAACAAATAAAATGACTAGGCGTTCTTTGCTAAACCGCGAAGGCCTAGGACTAATAATAAAATACCTTTTTTAATTGGCTGGTGGCTAGGAGCCAATGAAAACTTGCCTTATATCTTTTTGCTCAAAATAATAAACCCTTTTCAAGTTATTTCGTGATTTCCTTCGGTACAAAATGTAGTTTGGACGTAACAGTTGATATTCCGTGTAATGTAGCGCGTAATTCAGTAAAGAATCACGCAAAATTTTGATTTTTCAAGAAAAATGTATTGCAAAATCCCGCATAATCTAGCACGTAATGATTGATTTTCCGAGTAATTTAGCGCGTAATTTAGCAAAGAATCCCGCATAATTTTGAGTCTTCTTCAGCGTAATTCCAGAAGCCCTGTATAAACCAATGTGTATTTGCTTCATTTTCCTGAAATCATCCTGATTAATTTGTCCTGTTTGTAGACCACATTACATTGCAGGGATCTACCTGCTTTGGTCCGGAGATGCTGATATCCCCCCAGACACTCAAGGTTTGTGGGTCCCCCCCAGACACTCAAGGTTTGTGGGTCCCCCCCCAGACACTCAAGGTTTGTGGGTCCCCCCCCCAGACACTCAAGGTTTGTGGGTCCCCCCCAGACACTCAAGGTTTGTGTGTCCCCCCCCCCAGGAACTCAAGGTTTGCGGGTCCCCCCCCAGACACTCAAGGTTTGTGGGTTCCCCCCCCAGACACTCAAGGTTTGTGGGTCTCCCCCAGACACTCAAGGTTTGTGGGTACCCCCAGACACTCAAGGTTTGTGGGTACCCCCAGACACTCAAGGTTTGTGGGTACCCCCAGACACTCAAAGTTTGTGGGTACCCCCAGACACTCAAGGTTTGTGGGAACCCCCAGACACTCAAGGTTTGTGTGTCCCCCTTGACACTCAAGGTTTGTGGGTTCCCCCCAGACACTCAAGGTTTGTGGGTACCCCCCAGACACTCAAGGTTTGTAGGTCCCCCCACAAACCTCATTTTGCTTAAGTAAAAGGGGTGGGTCTATTGAAAACACAAGATCACCCCTGGACCTGCCCAGATTATCAACACCATTTCACCAGAATTTTGAAGCTGGCTAATGCCAAATTCTTTTCACAAATCAACAAGACTTAAGCAAAAAGTATATGAGCTAATCATATAAAAAAAAAAACTCTTCAAATAATTTTCTATGTCTTCTATGTCATCAGTGGGAAAAATGTCCATTTAATCAAAATTATAATAGTGTTACAGAAATTGAAAATAAATGATATGTCAACCAACAGATAAAATTAACGCCTCACAACCCCTCCCATCATTCATCTTGTATTAAATACTATGAATCTGATGTCATCTACAGTATAGACAAAATGACCAGGTTATAGTATGCACTAAGACTACGGTCCTCTCTCGTAGAAGTCCATGTGGATCTAGCTTGCAAGTACCAGGATGATCATCCCATTTATGCGTTCGCATATCGCACCCATGCTCATGGCCTTGGTGAGTGATTCAAACGCAGCTGGTGGAAATCAGTGAGAAAACTGTATTATGGCTATTAATGTGAACCCTCGTTAAATTAAGTTTGACTGTACGGTATTCTAAGGCATGTCTATGTCCGTTGTCTATTACTAAAAATACAGGTTGACACATTAAAGCATGTAAAAGTGTTTTGCACTTTAAACAGACTCCACTGTGCTGTCTGTGATATTATAGAGTGTTATACTTCCTGCTTTCTCTCTCACGTGTGAAGGCCGTGTTATTAGCGGATACCGAGTACAAGACAGCAAGTGGTCATTGCTGGGAAAAGGCGATCCACAGGCACCACAGGTAAAATCGCCCCTAAGATTACTGTATCTATGTAAACGTGTTAGCGCCAATATTGTCACACGGCACGATCAAGTATGCTTCACATACCGTATTTACTCGAATAAGCGCCCCGGCGCATATCATAATTTTCGACTGTCAGACGGGGCGCTTATACGGGGGAGGTGCTGATTCGAGGGTGGCGCTTATTTAAAAGGGCAAATTTAGAACAAAAGGCCGAAGTGTTTTTATTCATTTAATATCATTTTTTTACTACATCAGTTTCTATTCTCTATATCATAGCAGCTTCTTTCAATTTTCATCCATTAAATACCCTCTTTCTTCTCCTTTCTATGAGCTCCAGTGCTTTCTTAAATCTACATTAAAATAGAGGGGAGGGGGGCGCTTATTCGGGGGTGGCGCTTATTAAAAGTTTTGGGTTCAAAGGGTGCGCTTATTCGGAGGAGGCGCTTATTAATAGTTTTGGTTTAAAGGGGGCGCTTATTCGGGGGAAGGGCTTATTCGAGGGAGGCGCTTATTCGAGTAAATACGGTACATCTGACTTAGATACGGACTACTCTGAGTGGTTTAGCTTTACTGGAGATTCTTCCTCTCCAGGTACAGGTGCACCGAAATTTCTACCTTCCCAGACCACTCGAAACCACTTGATTGCCACCGATCCATATGTTGCGCCTCTGCCGTGCCGAATCTATTTGTTTTGATTCGGCAGATGAATAGTTCGACGTCTGAATCAGTCAAGTTCGGCGCGGCACTTACCGCGGCTGCACCAGTCGTGCTGCGGCAAAAGCGCGATACCGATTCGAAGGTCGAGCTTTTGATGTGCCGAATGAAATATCATTTTTGTTCATTTTATGGAACATGAGTGTAAGCATGTCTTTTGTGACTTCTGTATGCCATCTTTAGCACCCTATCAGTACTTATTGATTATGCAAAAAGTGCTTTTCTAATGAATGTTCCTCAACAGGCCTTCTACCCGATAGACCACCCAGTGACTATATCCAAAGGAGACACAGTGGTAAGGGGTACATTCCGTTCTTGTTAAAAGCACATATTTCCATTTCACCATTTAATGAATATAACTTGCGGCAGTCCTCTAATGGATGCATAGATGACGTCATAGCTCGTCGTACACAACGAGACGCAGCCGAGTTACGTGACTGCTTTTCATGACACGCTGTGACGGCATCTGTAAAGTGTCTTACGTTAAAAATTCTGTTGATAATTGTACAGGCTGCGCGTTGCACGTTTGACAGCCGAGGCCATAAACTAGACCATCATGTCCACATAGGGTGAGTACGAGTTAACTATTTTATACGGCCACTCCCAATATTAGGGACTGTGGATCACTCGTCTTCTCGGGTGGGGACGTTAAGCCGATAGCCGAAGATAGGGGTAGTGTTGCCTCCCCTCCCCTCCCCCCCCAAAAAAAAGGCTCAGGCCTACCAACGGAAACCAAAGACAGGACAAAAAAAAAATCGCCACATCCTTCAGGAATAAAATCGCGCAGCAAAACTTTCCGGGGAATTATTGAGCAAAACAATAACAATAACAATAATAAATAGCCACTCCCCCGTAAAATATCAAATGAGCCGTCCCTTGGATGTAAATCCTAGGGTACCTAGTACCCAGGGCGTCTCGGTCAGCGTAACGAGGCGTGATGGTCCTGCCCCGTTCTGGCGCCTGTGACCTCGACGCCCTAAGTTTTCGAGGATGTTAGATGTTGTGTTACATGCGTCGTACTGAAAAAAAAAGATATCATTAATTATAACTATGAAAACTTATATTTAGGTCCCTCTTTATTTTCCATTTTTTTAAATAAATAAGCAGCGTTATATAGCTTCCCGTCTCCATAAGCTCTGCTTTCTTCGGGACCGCTCGTATGTCTCGTATGTACATATGTTAGTTCAAATAAAGAAAATGAAAAGTGTTGTTGTTGTTGTTGACCATATCCTTTCTCTTATAGGGCCACCGGTGCAGATGAAATGTGTAACTTCTACCTGATGTATTACCGTGATGCGTCAGCTAGACCTTTACGCCAGGACGAGTGCAATTCAAATCGCCTCCCGCCTGATAGCCACTTCCCTAAAGACTCTGACAAGCCTCTGAAGCCTCCCGTGGACACGAGTGACGAGCTGACAGGAAGTAGGAAGAGAGTGCTTGAGGACGTGGATGTTCCTGAGGATGACGAGCTTGTCATCAAGATGCCAGGAGCTCAGCCTGATGAGGTGACGTACTCCGCGAAGTTTTCGCGATGTGACAATGTAATGCTTGCGAGAGGCGCATATTTCACGACCCCATATCGAGTATTTCACGACACAGTATCGAGTATTTCACGACACCTCATCGAGTATTTCACAACACCTCATCGAGTATTTCACAACACCTCATCGAGTATTTAACGACTCCTTATCGAGTATTTAACGACACCTTATCGAGTATTTCACGACACGTCATCGAGTATTTAACGACTCCTTATCGAGTATGTCACGACACATCAAGAGACGTTTGATTTGAATTAGTGACTTTTTTTGTTGCCAATTGGACACGCGTTTGAATAAGAACCAAATGATAGATGCATTATCTCACGTGTCACACTACGTCACCAAAATAGAAAAATATAAATTAAACTTTATTTCGAACTCTAACCGTAGCTCCTGTTCCATTTATTTTTAGGAAAACGATTACCTTTGCACGGCAGTGAGAATAAAGGAAAGAGAAAAATACATCGGTAAGGAGAATACAGTAAACTAATTCAGTACAGTAAACCTTTCTATAAAATGTGAAATTATAGCGAAAGAGTATAAGAAATCAAATAATGGTGAATATATGCGCTATTGGTATTGCATCGTTGGTATTGCAAACAAAAATGAAGTTTGGAAAAATGGCCAGATGACGAAAAGGGATTAACAAATTAATGATTCTTCACTCCCGGAAAGTTGTAGCCTCGACCAATCTATGCTTAAAAAAACTATTAAGGCAAATTGTCGATATAAAATATATGCCGAGGAAAAACGTGATATATTAGCGTGCACTTGTAAAGGAAGAGAAGAAAGTAAAGAGAAAGACACAGCATAATACGCCCGTGCGTGAACCAGGAGAAGGAGAGGTAGGCAGAGAAGATAGAAAAGATAAGTTTGTCCCTTTAAATTTATAAGTATACCTTTCTACCAATTTTCAGTCCACTTTGAGCCTCAAGCCAGCAGTAAAGTAGCGCACCATATGTTGCTGTTTGGATGTGATGAGCCAGGAAGCGACCAGGAAATCTGGTAAGTGTTAGAGCTGTTCAACTTGCCTTTGCCTTCATCGCTCCTTCGAAGTTCGATATTCACCCCCCCCCCCCTCCCCTCTTTTTTAGGATTTTAATGATAACTTACTCGATCTTTCAATTTGTAGGAAGTGCAGGGAGATGAGCGGTAGAAAATGCAAGGGGGACTACAAGGTCATCTATGCATGGGCCAATGACGCCCCTGCAAAGAATTTACCCCAGGGTAAGAATCAAAGCTAGCCATAGGGATCCCAAGGTAAGAATCAAAGCTAGTCACAGGGATCCCAAGGTAAAAATCAAAGCCAGCCACAGGAAACCCAAGGTAAGAACCAAAGCCAGCCTCAGGGATCCCAAGGTAAAAAACCAAGGCTCAGCCACAGGGACTCCAGGGTAGGAATCAAAGAATGCCACAGGGATCCCAGGGCAGGAATCAGAGCTTGCCACAGGGACCCCAGGGTAAGAAACCAAGGCTCATCCACAGGGACTCCAGGGTATAGGAATAAGGTTAAACACAGGGACCCAAGGTTAAGAATCAAAGCTTGCCACAGGGACCCCAGGGTAAGAAACCAAGGCTCAGCCACAAGGATCCCAAGGTAAGAAACCAAGGCTCAGCCACAGGGATCCCAAGGTTAGAAACCAAGGCTCAGCCACAGGGATCCCAAGGTAAGAAACCAAGGCTCAGCCACAGGAACCTCAGGGTAAGAAACCAAGGCTCAGCCACAGGGATCCCAAGGTATGAAACCAAGGCTCAGCCACAGGGACCCCAGGGTATACGAATTAAGTTAGACACAGGGACCCCAGGGTAAGAATCAAAGTTTGCCACAGGGACCCCAGGGTAAGAATCAAAGTCGGTCACAGGGATCCCAACGTAAGGAAACCAAAGCTCAGCCACGTGGATTCCAGGGTAAAGTGAGATGCAATACAAAGTTAGTTTGATTGGGTCACCAGTTTAGCTGTTTTGAGGGGGAGGTTATGGTAGATGTGTTGTTGCAGGGGGCCAAAATAAAGTTTCGACTACTTCGTATTTAAAGGCTATAGGATGTTATGACTTTATATCGATCTATTTTAAAATGTTGAATTTATCGTTCTCTAGACGTAGGGTTCAAGATTGGCAAGAACACGAACATTAAGTACCTCGTTCTTCAGATGCACTATAAACACAAAATACAGCGTAAGTATTGCTTAATGGAAACTACGATAGGTAAATTAGTGAATTCGACAAAGCTTTTCCATTGCATTGCTCATGCATTTTATTACTAAAATATCTCCCAATTGAGTCCCTCCTCTAGATGTTTCTCAAATGTTTGTATAGTTTGAATACTATGTATACCCTATCACCGGATGAACAAATTACCATAAATTATAAGGCTTATACACTTTATTAGAGCTGAATGATACCTTATTCTCTTGTTTCTTATAACAGCTGGATTAAAGGACAACTCAGGACTTGTCTTGAAAACAACAACCAAACGGTAGGGCTTGTACTGAGTGTGTTGATCTATCTTGAAATGATGTAACATTAGCTCTTGTTGTTTCAGTCAAAAGAATACAGCTGGTGTTTTGGTCATTTGGGCTGAGCAGGCGTCTATCCCTCCAGATACGAATGGTAAGTTAGGGTTGATGTTAACTATGAGGCAATTGCAACGCAAGCACAAGTGAGAATCGTTCAAAGGCAGGTATGAGTGTAAGATAATCAACAGTTGCGTTTTCTTGCGCTTGTGTTTTAGTGGGAATCGGAAGAGAACGTGCGTTGCGCTTTACGCTTGCCTCCTACCTGGAACAAACCTTTAGAAACCCTTAATAATGGTAATATTTTCGCAATAACTCAATAATATTAAGAAGACTTGATATTCACGTACTGTTTTTTTTACCAGGTTTTCATGTTGACGTGGGGTGTAAATACGAGGAGGACTTCCCCATTCACCCATTTGCTTTCAGGACGCACGCTCATTCCCTAGGTAATGTTTTTCCCCATGGTGCTGGTCTTGATCCATATGGTGATGATCACGATAATAAATTGGATTATGCTAGCAATGAATTGTTGTTGTGATAGTTGAGCCACTAAAAAAATGCGGCGGTATTGATTGTGATGCTCCAGAAATGAAATGAAAAAAGGAGAAGATGATGATATGAAAACGTAGATGATTAAAATACTAACCTTCATTATGTAAAAGGTTGAGAAAATTGGGTTTTAATGCTTATTATTATGTAAATCATTATAATGACAATGATGATAACTAGTTTCTGCCGATTACACAACGATAACGATCACCCTGATATCAATGACTTGTGAAATGTGTTCAGGTCGTGTGGTGACTGGTTACCAAATTCATAACAAGCACTGGACTCTGATGGGCAAAGGAGAACCGAAAGCTGCCCAGGTAAACAGTGCACACATATAGACACTTATCCCAAGTCCTCTAGTGCATATGATAAACATTACAAAAATAAGACGCGCTTATCTCAAGAAACTTTGTTAAACACACTTATGTCCTTAATTCCATGTTATTTTTTTGACATTCTTTCACGCATGGGACATTTTCTTATTGTTTCAGGCATTTTACCCCATAATGCATCCCCTGACTGTATCTTCAGGGGATTTGTTGGTGAGTAGAACAGTGTAGTACTTGCCATGTTATGGCTTGGGAAAGCCATCTTCAATCCACTTTTTTATGTGTTTCTTGTTTTTGTCATAAATCCTGGGGAACAATTTCTCTAGGCAGATTTGACTCAAATGAACAGTTAACGAATCAAGCCCTTAATGATGATTTGTACCATGTACCAACAAATCACATGAGAAGTCCGTGTGACACTAAGCTGCTCACACAGGCGCCAGTAGTACAGTTGCCCCAATTTCCCTGCTTTTCCGAGATGTTTCGTTCTTGTTTAAACCTCTTATCAATTAAAAACGATATATTAATATTTTCGCTACTGAGATGAACGAGTGAGTAGGGTTTGATGGCCTACATGCTCTTGCCTCATGTACCGGTTAATCGTGATGACTGTCTGCTTCAGGTTGCGAGATGCACTTATGACACAGTAGGGCGAGACCTCAAGTCCCCAGTCGGCATTGGGTGAGTACAGAAATCAAGTCCCCAGTTGGCATTAGGTGAGTACAGAAATCAAGTCCCCAGTTGGCATTAGGCGAGTACAGAAATCAAGTCCCCAGTTGGTATTAGGTGATTACAGAAATCAAGTCCCCAGTCGGCATTGGGTGAGTGCAGATATCAAGTCCCCAGTCGGCATTGGGTGAGTGTGAGTACAGAAATCAAGTCCCCAGTTGGCACTGGGTGAGTACAGAAATCAAGTCCCCAGTTGGCACTGGGTGAGTACAGAAATCAAGTCCCCAGTTGGCATTAGGTGAGTACAGAAATCAAGTCCCCAGTTGGCATTGGGTGAGTACAGAAATCAAGTCCCCAGTTGGCATTGGGTGAGTACAGAAATCAAGTCCCCAGTTGGCATTGGGTGAGTACAGAAATCAAGTCCCCAGTCGGCATTGGGTGAGTACAGAAATCAAGTCCCCAGTCGGCATTGGGTGGGTACAGAAATCAAGTCCCCAGTTGGCATTGGGTGAGTACAGAAATCAAGTCCCCAGTTGGCATTAGGTGAGTACAGAAATCAAGTCCACAGTTGGCATTGGGTGAGTACAGAAATCAAGTCCCCAGTTGGTATTAGGTGATTACAGAAATCAAGTCCCCAGTCGGCATTGGGTGAGTGCAGATATCAAGTCCCCAGTCGGCATTGGGTGAGTACAGAAATCAAGTCCCCAGTCGGCATTGGGTGGGTACAGAAATCAAGTCCCCAGTTGGCATTGGGTGAGTACAGAAATCAAGTCCCCAGTCGGCATTGGGTGAGTACAGAAATCAAGTCCCCAGTCGGCATTGGGTGGGTACAGAAATCAAGTCCCCAGTTGGCATTGGGTGAGTACAGAAATCAAGTCCCCAGTTGGCATTAGGTGAGTACAGAAATCAAGTCCACAGTTGGCATTAGGTGAGTACAGAAGTCAAGTCCCCAGTTGGTATTAGGTGATTACAGAAATCAAGTCCCCAGTCGGCATTGGGTGAGTGCAGATATCAAGTCCCCAGTCGGCATTGGGTGAGTGCAGATATCAAGTCCACAGTTAGCATTAGGTGAGTACAGAAATCAAGTCCACAGTCGGCATTGGGGAAGTGCAGATATCAAGTCCCCAGTTGGCATTAGGTGAGTACAGAAATCAAGTCCCCAGTCGGCATTGGGGAAGTGCAGATATCAAGTCCACAGTTAGCATTAGGTGAGTACAGAAATCAAGTCCCCAGTCGGCATTGGCTGAGTGCAGATATCAAGTCCCCAGTCGGCATTGGGTGAGTACAGAAATCAAGTCCCCAGTCGGCATTGGGTGGGAACGGAAATCAAGTCCCCAGTCGGCATTGGGTTAGTACAAAAATCAAGTCCCCTGTCGGCATTGGGTGAGTACAGAAATCAAATCCCCAGTTGGCATTGGGTGAGTACAGAAATCAAGTCCCCAGTCGGCATTGGGTGAGTACAGAAATCAAGTCCCCAGTTGGCATTAGGTGAGTACAGAAATCAAGTCCCCAGTTGGCATTGGGTGAGTACAGAAATCAAGTCCCCAGTCGGCATTGGGTGAGTACAGAAATCAAGTCCCCAGTCGGCATTGGGTGGGTACAGAAATCAAGTCCCCAGTTGGCATTGGGTGAGTACAGAAATCAAGTCCCCAGCTGGCATTAGGTGAGTACAGAAATCAAGTCCACAGTTGGCATTAGGTGAGTACAGAAGTCAAGTCCCCAGTTGGTATTAGGTGATTACAGAAATCAAGTCCCCAGTCGGCATTGGGTGAGTGCAGATATCAAGTCCCCAGTCGGCATTGGGTGAGTGCAGATATCAAGTCCACAGTTAGCATTAGGTGAGTACAGAAATCAAGTCCACAGTCGGCATTGGGGAAGTGCAGATATCAAGTCCCCAGTTGGCATTAGGTGAGTACAGAAATCAAGTCCCCAGTCGGCATTGGGGAAGTGCAGATATCAAGTCCACAGTCGGCATTGGGTGAGTACAGAAATCAAGTCCACAGTTAGCATTAGGTGAGTACAGAAATCAAGTCCCCAGTCGGCATTGGCTGAGTGCAGATATCAAGTCCCCAGTCGGCATTGGGTGAGTACAGAAATCAAGTCCCCAGTCGGCATTGGGTGGGAACGGAAATCAAGTCCCCAGTCGGCATTGGGTTAGTACAAAAATCAAGTCCCCTGTCGGCATTGGGTGAGTACAGAAATCAAATCCCCAGTTGGCATTGGGTGAGTACAGAAATCAAGTCCCCAGTCGGCATTGGGTGAGTACAGAAATCAAGTCCCCAGTTGGCATTAGGTGAGTACAGAAATCAAATCCCCAGTCGGCATTGGGTGGGAACGGAAATCAAGTCCCCAGTCGGCATTGGGTTAGTACAAAAATCAAGTCCCCAGTCGGCATTGGGTGAGTACAGAAATCAAGTCCCCAGTCGGCATTAGGTGAGTACAGAAATCAAGTCCACAGTCGGCATTAGGTGAGTACAGAAATCAAGTCCACAGTCGGCATTAGGTGAGTACAGAAATCAAGTCCACAGTCGGCATTGGGTTAGTACAAAAATCAAGTCCCCAGTCGCATTGGGTGGGAACGGAAATCAAGTCCCCAGTTGGCATTGGATGAGTACAGAAATCAAATCCCCAGTTGGCATTGGGTGAGCACAGAAAACAAGTCCACAGTCGGCATTGGGTGAGTACAGAAATCAAGTCCCCAGTTGGCATTAGGTGAGTACAGAAATCAAATCCCCAGTTGGCATTGGGTGAGCACAGAAAACAAGTCCACAGTCGGCATTGGGTGGGTACAGAAATCAAGTCCCCAGTCGGCATTGGGTGAGTACAGAAATCAAGTCCCCAGTTGGCATTGGGTGGGTACAGAAATCAAGTCCCCAGTCGGCATTGGGGAAGTGCAGATATCAAGTCCACAGTCGGCATTGGGTGAGTACAGAAATCAAGTCCACAGTTAGCATTAGGTGAGTACAGAAATCAAGTCCCCAGTCGGCATTGGCTGAGTGCAGGTATCAAGTCCCCAGTCGGCATTAGGTGAGTACAGAAATCAAGTCCCCAGTCGGCATTGGGTTAGTACAAAAATCAAGTCCCCAGTCGGCATTAGGTGAGTACAGAAATCAAATCCCCAGTCGGCATTGGGTGGGAACGGAAATCAAGTCCCCAGTCGGCATTGGGTTAGTACAAAAATCAAGTCCCCAGTCGGCATTGGGTGAGTACAGAAATCAAATCCCCAGTCGGCATTGGGTGAGTACAGAAATCAAGTCCCCAGTTGGCATTAGGTGAGTACAGAAATCAAGTCCCCAGTCGGCATTAGGTGAGTACAGAAATCAAGTCCACAGTCGGCATTGGGTGAGTACAGAAATCAAGTCCCCAGTCGGCATTGGGTGAGTACAGAAATCAAGTCCCCAGTCGGCATTAGGTGAGTACAGAAATCAAATCCCCAGTCGGCATTGGGTGGGAACGGAAATCAAGTCCCCAGTCGGCATTGGGTTAGTACAAAAATCAAGTCCCCAGTCGGCATTAGGTGAGTACAGAAATCAAGTCCCCAGTCGGCATTAGGTGAGTACAGAAATCAAGTCCACAGTCGGCATTGGGTTAGTACAGAAATCAAGTCCACAGTCGGCATTAGGTGAGTACAGAAATCAAGTCCACAGTCGGCATTGGGTTAGTACAAAAATCAAGTCCCCAGTCGCATTGGGTGGGAACGGAAATCAAGTCCCCAGTTGGCATTGGATGAGTACAGAAATCAAGTCCCCAGTCGGCATTGGGTGAGTAAAGAAATCAAGTCCCCAGTCGGCATTGGGTGAGTACAGAAATCAAGTCCCCAGTCGGCATTGGGTGAGTACAGAAATCAAGTCCCCAGTTGGCATTAGGTGAGTACAGAAATCAAGTCCCGGTTGGCATTAGGCGAGTACAGAAATCAAGTCCCCAGTCGGCATTGGGTGAGTAAAGAAATCAAGTCCCCAGTCGCATTGGGTGGGAACGGAAATCAAGTCCCCAGTTGGCATTGGATGAGTACAGAAATCAAGTCCCCAGTTGGCATTGGGTGAGTAAAGAAATCAAGTCCCCAGTCGGCATTGGGTGAGTACAGAAATCAAGTCCCCACATGGCAAAGTGTAAGCTTACTGAAATCAAGTCCCCAGCTGGCAAAGTGTTTCTACAGAAATCCCCAGTTGGCATAGGATTATCGCCGAAGGTCTTGTCAACACCAGCTGGTCTCGCTACGGCACGGTTATAACGCAACACAATGTACTTTTCTCTTTAAAAAGGTGTTGCCTAAAATGAGAGTCTCATTGCGATAGCGTCAATACAGCAGCGGGATGGGGTCGGCAAGAAAATTCAGTTTAAAGGAGCAGTGTCATGGTAAGAGCTTTGCAAAAGCTCTCCGGCCTGGACACAATGAATTTCAGTCAAATTTCTAACATTGACTTATGAGCCTTTGGTTCATGTGGGAGGCTTAAATTCAAAGGAAATGACCACAACCTGTCAATAAACATAGTTTTCAATAAAATATTGCATATTATTTTAACAAGGCATTGACAGCTTCAACTGTTTGCCTACAATAAACACTGACTCCAGACATGCGGAGTACCATGACGCTGCCCCTTTAACATGAGCGGAGACGTTGGGCAATTTGAGTAAAAAAAGAACACAAAAGATCTGCGAGAGTAAAAGATTGCTTCTGGAAGTACCCTTATTAAACGATGACGACTTCGTGTGTGTATCAATTTACAGTGCTACAGGGGCGGACGAGATGTGCAACTTCTACGTCATGTTTTATCGCGAATCTAAATACGAAGACAGACCTATCCCAAAATGCACCAAGAACTTCCACTCCAAGAACTTCCCTCCAGACTCCGACACCGCCCTAGTGACGTCATCATCATCGGAGGAGGAAGGATCAGGGATGATGGACCCGGCACAAGGTGCGTTGGACCAGGGTGCTCTCCTTTATTTCCCTATTGGTAATACACCGCAAAAAAAATCTTTTTTTTTTAATTGTTCACGTTTTTAAATTTTGATTTTTGTCTTGCATCACCACCCTAAGGTGAACGAATCCGAAAATCAAAGGGGCAACGAACGATTTTTTTTAGGCTCGAGAAACGATGCGCCTATCTTCTTAACCCATCAGAAGCCCTGATCAGGGTGACATAATTTTTCGTGAAGATTTTCTCATTTTTACTCGAATGGTATTTTTGGTATATAGATTTGAAAATAATGTCACAAATTCTTATTTTGATTGGCATATTTTCAATATTTATATTAAAAAAAATAGATGGTATTCCTGCCATGCTAGCTCCTCAAAAAATGTACCATGAAAGCGGTCTAAATTTGGTATTTCACAGAAAATCCGCTGAACAAACTGCGGTATCACCTTGTCGAGAACTGGCCCCTACTCGGGCAAGAGACCCTGGGCCAGGTGTCAGCGGTAGCTCTGGACATGCGTGGTAACGTGGTTGTGTTTCATCGTGGCAGTCGCGCTTGGGACTTAAAGTAAGCCTACGTATTAAACAAATATACCTTGTGGTAGGTGTTCGCTTCCTCCATGCTTCTGCCTGGTGCACACTAGTGTCATAACGACCTGGGCGCGCACACTCTTATCGTTGTATATTCAAGTGTGAATGGTTTTACATTTGGAAATAAGCCCGACATAACGACATTGAGATAGGAGAAATGTCGTTATGTCACCAGTGTGCATCAGGCATTAGTGACAACATTAGCACGAATAGAATCATAATACTATCTTGAGTGGCAGTTCTTACAGACCAACACAAGAACACTGAGGAATCTGTCTCTGTGGTAAAACTATACATAAGTGATTCTTATATGTGGAGGTCCTGTGATGACATTGTCAACTACAGTTCTTACCGACTAGCACATGTATAAATAACTAATGAGGACACTGGCTCTGTGATACCATTCTCAAATACAGTACTTACAGATTAGCACGCATAAATAAACAGGGTACCTAGTACCTTTCCACCCTGCTACCCTTCATACGTAGTTGTTAGCGTTGATTTTATAGGTGTTGTTTAGTTAAACGGTGTTTTCCCCCGATATTTTAGATCTTTTGATCGTGATAATGTGTTCCAAGAGAGGACTCCAATCAGAGAGCACACCGTGACAACCTTCGACCGCAAGACCGGCAAGATCATCGGCAGATGGGGACGTGACAGGTGAGTACATGTTGGCGTGACGAGCATCACGCAATCATCGTTATCATGGTGTGACAAACATCACGTAATTATCATCATGGTGTGACAAACATCACGCAATCATCATCATGGTGTGGCAAACATCACGCAATCATCATCATCATGGTGTGATAAACATCACGCAATCATCATCATCATGATGTGACAAACATCACGCAATCATCGTCATCATGGTGTGGCAAACATCACGCAATCATCGTCATCATGGTGTGGCAAACTTCACGCAATCATCATCATCATTGTGTGGCAAAAATCACGCAATCATCATCATCATGGTTTGACTAACATCACGCAATCATCATCATCATGGTGTGACAAACATCACGCAATCATCATCATCATGGTGTGACAAACATCACACAATCATCATTATCATGGTGTGGCAAACATCACGCAGTCATCATTGTCATGGTGTGACAAACATCACGAAGTCACCGTGACTTGACCAACATCACGAAATAACCAAAGGGATATTTTCTTGGCGTGTCTTGTGCAATGTTTTTCTAAAAAGTTTGACTAGACTTTTTTGTTTATTTCCAGGTTTTATATGCCTCATGGGCTCACCATCGATCACGAGGACAACACATGGATAACTGACGTTGCGTTACACCAGGTGCGTTGTGTTACAAGTGGCAGCAAGTTGACGAGGCGGGGAGAGCACATATAATGTTCAAGTGAAATAAGCCCTTTCTGACATTTGAAAGCTTCTGGCTGATAAGCGCTGAATAAGTTGCTTTTTGTTTGTTGTGATTTTGCCGCCAAAATCCGGAACACGTGCAAAGTTTGCTCCCCAAAAAGTCACGTGATTTCTTAGGGGGTGTCGCCTTTTTACGGAAGAGTATTTGAAGTGTGGCCGCGTAGTGTTGCAATCGGCGGCAAGTCTCACCACATCGCTAGAATGTGCCGACCAATTTAATTTTGTTGCGTTCACACGTGGCTACGTTGTGCTGGTTCTTCTGCCAGGTCCACAAGTACGGTACAGACGGCAGTAGTGAGCCCGTTCTAGTGCTGGGCGAGATGTTAAGGCCTGGTTCAGACGACAAGCATTTCTGTCAACCAAACGATGTTGCCATAGAAACCACTGGTGTTTTCTACGTGGCCGACGGGTAAGTCGAGGCTTTTAAAGGCGTAATGTTTTGTGTGAGGGGAAAAGTGTTTTGTGTGATTAGGAAAGTTGGAGAGCGTGTTGCAGTAGCCCGACCTGTGATCTCCGTAGACTACTTAGTGACCCGGCCTGCTGGTTTTGTACGTTGCTTAGTAACCCGGCCTGTAGATTGTGTAGTTTGCTTGTTCCTTTGTAAAAACAACATCAGGACGAGCAAGCAAAAACGGATGACATCCCTTGTCTTTATTTGACTTTAGACGTCGTAATTGTCATTTATACCATTGACATCGTCCTTTTTTTTTCTTGAGCCTTTATGCCTTTATGGATTTGCGATGCACTATCATTTGTACTGTATTTTCAATCTCAATGTCTGACCTTGTTTTCTCATGACTGTAGATACTGTAACAGTAGAGTTATGAAGTTCAGCCCGGAAGGCAAGCTACTGGAGCAGTACGGCAAGGCAATGTCTGCTAGAGGGCTTGGTAGGTTTACAACCTGCTCCAGGGGTGGTTATGGGAGAAATTTCTGACACAAATTTTGTACCCCTGACCTCCTTAAAATCCCACCCCCTACCCCTCGAATAAAAAAACTTGATTCGGAAGCTCATCTGTAACTATAAATTTTTGAAAATGTCTTTGTTCATTTTATTCCCTTCCAGAAACATTATTTTCTCCATTTCTCGCAGGTTCCCCGCCCCCCTTGGGCGTTTTTGACGTCGTGCACAGCCTTGCTTTGGATCAGACTCACCACCATTTGTATGTGGCTGACCGTGAGAATGGTCGAGTGCAGAGACTGGACACTAAGAAGGGCAGATTTGACCGAGAGATCACCAACAAAGAGTTTGGTGCTTCAGTGTATGCTGTTGACTTCAATTCACACGATGGTAAAAATAAAATGTGGGGCCATACAACTAGCTTCGCTTTCTCTAAAAATTTACAGAGATGCGCGTAGCTACATTTGCAATATTCGAAGTTATTTAAACTTTATTCAAACCCAATATTAAAAACAATAGAGGCAACAAGAGGCTACATGCAGATGATTACAGTTATAATATGAATACAATTCATTTGTTCATAGAAAATCACCTATATTATATGATACCATGAATATGTTCCTTTTTCTTTTTAGGTGGGGTTTTGCATATTGTCAACGGTGAATCAGTGTTCGGTGGCAAAAGAATTGCAGTCCAGGGATTTACTGTCCGGACATCGGACGGAGCACTATTGGGCAAGTGGCCCGGACAAGGAAATGTGAGTTGAAATGGTGGCTGTAGATATAACGTGGTTGGGATGTAATGACGGTGGTTGGGATAATATTATTGATCACGCCGATATTGGTGATGACATGACGGTGATATTACAAGAATGATGTGATATTGGTGATAAAATAACGACGACAATAAGATAATGATAGCGCGGAGATCGGCGATGATTGATGATGACTACGACAGGAAAGACGTCGGCAATAACGTTGGGATGGTTAATTAAACGATGAAGAGGATGGCGATAATGATAATAATGGTGATGATGATAGTTATAAGGATTGTGGTGGTGATGATGGTAGTGTTCATGGTGGGGATGGTGATAGTGTTGTGAATGGTGTTGATGATGATGATTAATGATCATGATGTTGATGTGCCTACTCGTCTCTCTGTTTCCGCTTTCTATAGTGATGTTCATTGCTTATGCCCAAATCATTTGTTCTTCTCATGTTTATTATCCTTCTTTCCTTAGTTCTTCACTCAACCACACGATATCGCATCCTCCGCCGACAACAATGAGCTGTTCGTGACGCAAACCGGACCTAACAGAGTGTGGAAACTCACTCGTGTCTTGCCTCCTTTATCCAACGAGAAATCACAACCAAGCGGCCACTCGGAATCATCCCAGTCTGTCAAGACTATTGGTGATCACTCGAGAAGGTTTGGAAACGAGAATGATTACACGGACTCTGCGGGTGATAGAAAAGCCAGCAGGTTCGGGGCGCATAATGAGGCGTCTTCTTCGTTTGACGAGAAGAACAAAGAGGATCATTCTTCACGGTTTCATGGAAAGAATGATCACGAATTTTCTAGAAAGTTCGGGAAAGGTCCCTGGACGGAGGAAGATAGACAAGCAGAAGGCTCAATGAAGGCGTTGCCTACACTCGTGAGTAGCGAGCAAGGTGAGACCACTTGGTTACCTTCTTAAAGCAGACAGAAACCTCAAAAAATGAGACAAATGAATCTATTAGAATTCGCGCTATTTAACAGACCATCCGCTCTAAATTATCAGTTACATTCTCAAATAAACTTCCAATAGACACACTTCTTTTAAAATGTTAAAATATTTTTCCCGTTTTCCGTTAAAAATCATAATCGTAATACCGATTGACTCAAAGAATCCATGTTCATCTGTATTTTCAATGCTAACAACAACAAAGGAGTGGTTGATCGACTTTTTTTTTAACTTATGCCCAAGGCTGTTTTCTCTGCGGGCCAGCAGTCAGAGCAGTTAGCTGCTCAGGCTTTATATATGATGAAACTACAAAGTCCGGTACGCTAGCGCGTCGGCGTCGATACTTCATGTAGCTAAAGCTAAGATTTTCCATCGTTTAACGAATTTTTTAATCTTTTTATCATAGAATGTGCCACATGTTTGAACTGATTACAGGGTACAATAGTTAGTAAGATGAGCGTACAGACCAATAAATTATGATCACTTTTTGTCATTATTACTTTGTGTGTTTTATGGCCAGAGACGGATCATTTGACTTCTGCTTGGGGTAGTGGCTGATTCCCCCAAAAATAACAATTAGCCACTCCACCCGTCAAGTATCAAATTGTCCGCCCCTAACCAGTCTTCTCTATTAACAAACTCCTCTACCAACTCTTATTGTCGACTTCCCACGTGACAGATCCGTGTGTCCTTGAGAATGCCACCGGTCCGTGTAGAGGAGCATTTCCCAAGTGGTACTACAGCACTGCGGATAACGCGTGTCACGAATTCCTCTATGGGGGGTGTGGCGGTAACGCAAACAAGTTTGACAGCAAGAGCGAGTGTCTTGAAGTCTGCTATAGAGGTAACGAAATCATGTCACGCGAGGTCACGCGCCTCAAGTATATTGATGTCACGCAAGCGTAAGTCTGTTTATAGAGGTAACGGTGTCATGTCACGTACCTCAAATATATTAATGTCACGCAAGCGTTAGTATGTTACAGAGGTAACGATGTCATGTCACGTGAGGTCACGCACCCCGAATTTATTAATGCCACGTAAGCGTTAGGCTGTTTATAGAGGTTCCGGTATCATGTCACTTCAGGTCAAATTCGCTTATTATGCTCCTTTTTGTCTTCTATTCTGTAGATGAAAGAAAACACTCAAAAATCCCGGATGACAACTTAGGGAAAAAAAACGAAGATGCCTTGAAGAATTTAAAAATTATTACAACGAGTAATCGGCCAACCGCTGACCCGAGCGAGATCACTGACGGGCTCTCAACACAGGGTACCCATGACGAGTGGGATCTCGCTCAGGGCGAGGACGAGGGCCCTGAGAGTAACATACATTATAATATATCGGACTACCCCCCGTACCAACCCAAGAACAAGGGCGGAGTTAATGGTAAGGACTGCGCTTGCGCCATGCATCTTCCTTTATATTTATGTTACCCTCATCATTATTATCCGACACTCAACACCCAACATCAACTTTCTTTTCGTCATCATCATCATCATTACCAAAATATAATTATTGTCATCATAATCAACAATAGAACAGCAGCATAATTAATTATAATTAAATAATCATCATATTTTTGGAAATATAATAATCGTCATCATCATCACCAACAACCCTATTAAAATTTACTTACCATCATGGTTCGCTTCTCTATCTTATTCTTATTTTCAGGAAAAAAAATTCAAGCGTACCAAAGTAAATAACGGCGCGCGAAATTTTGATATTTAACCAAATGCCCAAATTTGCCATTTTAAAATTAACGCAAAGTTTTTGTTTCGAACAATATAGCAATTGAAATACGTGTATTAGGTTTGAGATTGTAACCTCGGTCGAGAAGAAAATGCGTAGCAAAGTGAGACATGGAGTGGTCTAGGAATGTAAACAGTGCATTTCTTCTTGCAAAGAACCTTTTGACCAGCGGTGTCCGCGCCTGTGGAAAGCAATATCCCCTTTTTTATCATTGTCGGGTCGCCCTATTTGATCACTAATCTTCAAATGAAATGTTCCATATTTTTTCTATTGTCCCAGGTACCGCCTCCGTGCACAAGCTAGAGCACCCGACCCAGTCCCCCGACGAACTGGCGGTCGGCATGATCCCCGCGCTCATCATCCTCTCAGTGCTTGCCGTACCAATCGTCTTCCTCCTCCTCATTAGCATAATCCTGCGCGTGCGCGCTTATCGACGCGAGTCTCGTTTCCATGCCAGCAGGCCGTTGAAGGGCAAGGAGCAAGAAAGACTGGGTGTGAGTCGAACACGTGGTTGGTGCTCTTATTTGAACTGCTGTGACAAGAGAAAGTATGGGTTTGATAGAGTCGACTTAGCCGAGTTTTACAGTGACTCTGATAGCGAAGGAGTCTAAAAATGTAAGCTCATTGGTCAAAAAAACGAGGAGAAAATGATAAAGAACATTCCAAGAAAAATATAAAGTTTATAGGGTCGATTTAGCCGAGTTTCGCTATGCAGCAAGGATGGAAGGAAGCCTAAAATTTGAGTGAGAATAGCAAGGGTGACATGCAGCATGCCAAGAGAAATACGGCTATTATGGGGTCGACTTTTAACGGTGACAGCAAAGTTGTTCAAAGATCATCTACGTGATAGCAATGTGCTTTGCTACAAACTAGTAGAATCCAAAGCTGGCTTTATGTGGCAAAGAAGTGCCGGGTCTGCACGATGAGTGGAATTTGCAAGATCGAATAAAAAAATAATAAGCAGTGGCATAAGCGATGTGGCTTCGAGAGCATCTAACCGCAAATTGCAACAGCTTTTATCGTCGTTGCTGCTGATCTCATTTTACTGGTAACAATTGATCAACTCCTCTGTTAGCCGATGAGTATGGACATGTGAAAGCAAAGTAATACTTTGCTCACTTACTTTTTAAATAAATTTAGAACAAAATTAAAAGCTTGCCAAAATGCTTTCTGATATATAGAGAAATATAACGCAATGATGTTTGAAACGTCGACATGAGCCATTTCAGAGTTTAAGTGAGTGTCCCGTAAGGGTAGATAAACTAATTGTATCAGATAATATCTGATAATTATATATATACTAGATTAAAAAAAACCTATTTTGATCAGACTATCCCAGACTATCCCCCACCGCCCATACTACCCCCAATCGCCCAGACTATCCCCCACCACTCAGACTATCCCCCACCGCCCAGACTATCCCCCACCGCCCAGACTATCCCCCACCGCCCATACTACCCCCCATCGCCCAGACTATCCCCCACCGCTTAGACTATCGCCCAGACTATCCCCCACCGCCCAGACTATCCCCCACCGCCCAGACTATCCCCCACCGCTCAGACTATCCCCCATCGCCCAGACTATCCCTCACCGCCCAGACTATCCCCCACCGCCCATACTACCCCCCATCGCCCAGACTTTCCCTTACCGCTCAGACTATCCCCCACCGCCCAGACAATCCCTCACCGCCCAGACTACCCCCCCATCGCCCATACTACCCCCCATCGCCCAGACTACCCCCCATCGCCCAGACTATCCCCCACCGCTCAGACTATCCCCCACCGCCCAGACTATCCCCCACCGCCCAGACTACCCCCCACCACCCAGACTATCCCTCACCGCCCAGACTATCCCCCACCGCCCAGACTATCCCCCACCGCCCATACTACCCCCCACCGCCCAGACTATCCCTTACCACCCAGACTATCCCCTATCGCCCAGACTACCGCCCAAGTCAAGAGATACATCCTTCAAAAGAGATAATAAACAAAAGTATTTGATTTACCATCGCGTCTCAAGCGCACCCCCTTGGTCACTGTAAATTAACAAATTTCCCATAGTTTTCCGTGGTATGTACTCTTATACACAACAATATTAATCTCCTCATGATCAGAATGTTGTGAAGCCAAGAGGGCGCGTCGTGGTGTTTAAGAGTACATACCACGGGAAACTATGGGAAATACAAAATCAAAACAGCGCGCGCTCGTTTGAAATGGCGTATGCGAGCGCATGCAACCGGTGTTTGCAAAGCGCGCAGATAAACGAAAATTGAAACTTTGGCTTCAAAACCCTGCAGTTTTCGTTACATTTAGTGTCCTTTTGTAAGGATGGAAAATACATTTACTAGAAAAGATTTAGAACCAAATTACGAGAGTTTGAATCAAGGTTTTTCGTCTCTCGCTTAGTGATAACCTGCAAGGGTTGTGTGAATGATGAATAGCTATGGTTTACCATAGCTAACAACCAATCAGAAAGCGAGATTACGTGCAAGTGTTGTAGAAATCATCCTATCCCGCGTTTTTACGATAATCATTCGATCTCCTAGCAGAGAAACATTTTAGCGCGAGACAGGAATTCTCGAAACCCCGGAAACAGTTATCTCCAAATTAAACCAGCACCGACGATGGAATGTTCCCAGTAGTGGGGGGGGGGGGGGGGGGGGGGGGGGGGGGGGGGGGGGGGGGGGGGGGTTCGAGAGGATTGTGGTTCCATAGTGGGGGTAAATGGGTTTGACATAGAGTACAGATAAAAAAATACAAACAATTTCAAACAACATATTTCAACATTATTTAGGTACATGCAAAAACCGTGCGTTCATGTAGAAAAATAAAACCATTCGCTTAGAAAAATGGGCGAGGGGGGGGGGGGGGGGGGGGGCAAGCGCTTTCCCCCCTCCCCGTCCGCCGCCCCTGACCACTAAACCACCAAACCCTTTTTTGACAAGCCCCAATCCCCCCCCCCCCCCCCCCCCCCCACCACACACACACACCCTCCCAAGTCCTATTAATTGGCAATTTACTTTTTTCTTGGCGTTAAAATTGAGATGCTTTAGATTTGGTACAGTACTCTCTGTCAAAGGCTGCACTTGCGAAAGATCTGCGCAACTTGTGAAATTATAATTGGTTCTAAGTTTATTGGGAAATGTTTTAGTTTCGAGCAATGGGAGTCCTGTAGCAAGTACGGTCGAGGAACACTGGATCGGCTTGCACGCGACATGAATCCCCCGGACACGGCCCCCAGCGAATTCGATAACAATTTCCGAATCCCATTACGAGAGCCGTAAATGTGGCTTGCAGCTGTAGGAAATGCTTGATTTTGTCGCGGTCATAAAATAGTTCTTTTTCGTCCTGAGCCTCGGTACCAGGGTATTGCATAGCATGGATCATTTGTTTTTCACATTTTCCTTTCCATGCTTTCAAGCAAAGAATACCAGAAGTGATCGGAGAAGAAAAAACGAGCGATTACTTAGCGTGTCATGAATAAAGCTATTCCCTACGGGTTGAAAAAGGCTTGAAAACCTGTTAAGCGTTCATTCTAGCGCATCGCAACCCGTTCACGGCAGCTCGGTAAGACTTAAGAGAACCTGCTATCCGATCAAGAGAACCTCTGACTATTACAATAATAAAATATTCACTAAGTAAGAGACAAAAAAGCGAAAGACTCTGTGAAGAGGGATAGCTCTCAGGGAGAACCCCCGCAAATGTTTTGACTGCAACTGAAAATTGAGACGTCGATGTTTAATCTGTAATTTGATCTTTGGTCTTGGATAGGAGTCTTATCCTAGAGCTCTTATGCTAGAAAATGCCGAAACTGTTGTATATAATCCTTATCATTATTTCGTCTATTGGTGTACTATGGGTATTCTCTTTTGGCTTGAATGGAATTAGATTCAGCCACCGGCAAAGACAGGACATCCCGATAGGCAGGCGGTCTCGGAACGATCAAATATCCCTCGCTTCACAAAGTGATACCAAGAACGCCGAAAATTACAAAGACCTCGATCCTGGAAACACCTCTGGCCTTCATAAAGGCGACCCGAGCAAATTGAGGAACATACTTGTAAAGGCTTTGCGAGGGGAGCCTATCAGAGTTGTAATTATCGGTGGTTCTAACAGTGCTGGTGGTGGCATGGACAAGAACACGCACAAGATGAATAAACGATACTTTCGGTTGTTTGTTGATTGGTGGAATAATATAGTAGCAGCACAAACTGGATCTCAAATGAGCGAAGATCTTATCGCTATTGGGGGAACCGGGAGTTACTTCTTTGCGTATTGCTATGACACGTTTTTAGCGAACCCTAAACAAATCGACATTGCCATTGTTGAAGCCGCAGTGAACTATAACACCGCAGGAAAGGCGGAACCACTCGAACAGCTAACTCGAGTATTGTATAATCACCCTTCCCAGCCGGCCATCTGGTACGTTAACCTTGTTAGCCGTCTCGGGAAGGACCCTAAGACGAAGAAGGTCATGAACCCTGAGTGCGTTAATCTGGAGGATTTCGGGCTGTACGACGTCGCAGCACAGTATGGCGTCACTTCGTTTTCTATGAAAGACTTTGTTTGCCCAACAGTAGACGGAAAACCTCGTTTTGACGAGTCACAAAAGGGATATGTGAGCACAGATCAACACCATGTGGGAGAAAAGACACATGCGCAAATCGCATTTCTTATGACAAACTACGTAAAGTCAGTACTTGATGACGTCACGAAACAAGGTGCTAACATGGCCCAGTCGTACCCAACAAAAGCTCTGTCTCTGTTTGTGAAAGAAGAGACGAAATTACTGGTTAACCCTCAATGCTGGTCGAGCATTACTCCATATAGCGAGACAGGCATCAATAAACCGACTCTATCCGTGAAAGTTCTAACTAAAACGCGATTCAAATTTTACGCTAATGGTTATGAAGGAAATCCGAAACAATCACCAAGAAAGGATCGACAGAGTGGATGGGCAAACACCGCCTCTGGGGGGAGGGTTGTTTTCCAGATTAATGTAAAACCTTGGAATTCTGCCACAGACAAACGGCGGTCTGTGATAGCACTAATTCATAACGTGTACAATGGAGGAGACGCGAAGATATGGGTCGACAACAGCGAGTCGGACGCTATAAATATTGTGAACAAGGCGCAACCTGGAGGAAGCAACGAATTATATACCATAGCAGACCGCGTGGAGCCTGGGATACACACCTTATCGATAGTTACTAAGGGAAAGGGGATGTTTATAATCAGCGGGATCTTAGTAGGGCCCCCTGAGTTCTCACGTAGGAAAGTCACATGAATGATACAATTATCAAACTTTTGATACTTGAATAGAAATATGCAATTGTTATATCGATTAAAAAGCTATGGCTTGGAAATAGAAACGCATAAACGAAGTTAGTGTTTTTTTACGCGTTGGAATCCAACTTTCTGCCCAAAGCGGAGGCCATCTTTGATTTGAGTTATAGTGTACGAGAGGTAGATGAAGTGACGTGACCATCGCTAAAGCATGATGTTTATAACGCTATGGGTCAAATGCCTTGGCTGCGCACAAATTGCTGACCTTGCCCGGAACTATTTTATTATAATGTCTTGTTTGAGTGACATGTGCCAGTTATGACGTCACAGAGTCATCATAAATATTAATAACTTATCCATAGAGGGCACGCTAAAACAGAAAAATTCCTGGAAACTATTGTGTCCTCGTACTAAACAATCGGTTTATTCAATGAAATATTATCTTTACTTTGTCTTTAACCTCTGTGGGTTTTTCCTTTGTTTTTGTTCTTGTTTTTTTTTTCAGTATGCTGTTACGTAACTTTTTTCGCGCGCGTTCGGGCTGTCAGTGATTTCCTTTGGATCGATCCAATTCCACTTCCACATTCCATGTTTTCTAGCAAACCCAAATCCCCGGAGGACAAGGCTTTTTGACCTTCTTGAAAGCTGATAGATCAAGCTTTTCCATCGCAGCTTGCCTTCTCTGCTCCCTCTGTCGCTTGAGCTCTCTCTTCCTGTCGCAGACCCAGATCCCAGGCGGACACATGTTGATGCTCCTCTCGGTTTCCTCTTGGACGGTGGAAACTGGGGCGGGCATCTCTGCCTGTCGCTTTTTACGGCCGCTGCTCCCACAAGTCCATACGCCGGGCGGGCAAAGGTTATCCGCGTCAGACTCCACGGCATTCTCAGGAATTGCTTCTGGTGCTAGTGGCTCTTGTTGAGCTTCCTACGTGTAAATACGCACACTTAATTAATTAAAGCATGTGTTATGTGGGGAGTTAAATACCATCCTTATATATGGGATTTTCCTAGGGGTGTGGGGGGTGGGGGGGGGGGGGTCCCACACACCAAAAAACGGACGGGGGTGATCAAAATAACTAAGGAATGGCACTTTGAATGGGTTTGTTCAATAGCAATTCTTACCCCAATGAGATTGAACATTAGGTGTGGCGGAAGAAAATTTCTACGGAAGAGATAGTACTAGATAAACTTATTATTAGTCCCTCTAAATTTTATTGTAGTCCTGAGTCAAACGCATACTGCTCTTACCTGTCCCTGGAACAAAGCTTAGATAAGAACGGAATTTTTGCTTTTCGTGGAGAAAATCCCTCGGTGCAAAGGCGAGAAAAAAAGGAGTCGTGTCTCGAAGGAACCGGAAAACGATCCTGAAAGCGTGCGGTACTTCATCAAGGTTCCCATTGATATCAGCTGTGCGTTTATGTAAATTTGCAAAACCTGCCGCAAAAAGCTTGAAGACCATGGCCACTAGGAATCAGGGATGCGATCACAAGAGCACTTTGCGCGAGCATAAAAGAACATCAGAATTTCGTGGGGCATTCGGGGCTCTTCTGAATAACCCACTTTCTGTTACTTAACGTTTTGTTCTAAGTTCGGTTTCTATTACATAACTTTTTTGTTCCAAGTTAGTTTCTATTACATCACATTCCGTTCTATGTTTAGCTTCTTTTGTTGAAAGTTTTGTTCTATAGATAGCCGCACAGTGTAGGTCTCACCTCTCGTTTCTTTTGGCATGTCCACACACCGGGGGGGCAGTCCACCCTCGGCTCCCTCCTGACTGGCTGCGCGATCTCACTTCTCCGCTTTTGACAGACCCATATACCGACAGGACAGTCTATGGTTGTGTAAACGAGGTCCTCGTCTCGTGCCGGCGCGCTGAAGACTATTTCTGCAAACGCGCCAAGAAGTACCAGCAGAACAGGAATGGAATTCATTGTCAAATCTGGAATAAAAAAAATGCTAAAAGGTTAAAGAAGAAAAGTCAATGAAACGGTCGACCTGCAGGGAATTTCATCTGTGAATATGAGAGTTAATGGTGAACAAAGAGATTTGTAAAATGAGAGCAATGCAGTGGATTATGGTTATGTTAGCAAGGGTCTTCGATCGTTATTTGTTTAGGAAAGCGTCTCTTTGGAGGAATCCTCAAAATACGTTGTCAGGAGTCAAATCAACGTCTTCTCCACTCAACTAAAGTTATTTGTGACATATTTCAAAGAATCCATGTAAGCAAACAACAAATTTTGTGACAGAAGTACCTTTCTGGCCTGAGCTACTGGTCTGGTCTGAGCTACTGGTCTGGTCTGAGCTACTGGTCTGGTCTGAGCTACTGGTCTGGTCTGAGCTACTGGTCTGGTCTGAGCTACTGGTCTGGTCTGAGCTACTGGTCTGGTCTGAGCTACTGGTCTGGTCTGAGCTACTGGTCTGGTCTGAGCTACTGGTCTGGTCTGAGCTACTGGTCTGGTCTGAGCTACTGGTCTGGTCTGAGCTACTGGTCTGGTCTGAGCTACTGGTCTGGTCTGAGCTACTGGTCTGGTCTGAGCTACTGGTCTGGTCTGAGCTACTGGTCTGGTCTGAGCTACTGGTCTGGTCTGAGCTACTGGTCTGGTCTGAGCTACTGGTCTGGTCTGAGCTACTGGTCTGGTCTGAGCTACTGGTCTGGTCTGAGCTACTGGTCTGGTCTGAGCTACTGGTCTGGTCTGAGCTACTGGTCTGGTCTGAGCTACTGGTCTGGTCTGAGCTACTGGTCTGGTCTGAGCTACTGGTCTGGTCTGAGCTACTGGTCTGGTCTGAGCTACTGGTCTGGTCTGAGCTACTGGTCTGGTCTGAGCTACTGGTCTGGTCTGAGCTACTGGTCTGGTCTGAGCTACTGGTCTGGTCTGAGCTACTGGTCTGGTCTGAGCTACTGGTCTGGTCTGAGCTACTGGTCTGGTCTGAGCTACTGGTCTGGTCTGAGCTACTGGTCTGGTCTGAGCTACTGGTCTGGTCTGAGCTACTGGTCTGGTCTGAGCTACTGGTCTGGTCTGAGCTACTGGTCTGGTCTGAGCTACTGGTCTGGTCTGAGCTACTGGTCTGGTCTGAGCGCTATTTTAAGACAACATCTAATCTCGCTAACCTTTTATAACATACTTTCGAAGATTAATCTATTTTCCAGACAAATCACAGATATTATTGTAGGGACAAACTGGGAGCTGATTGGCTGGCAACGCAAATCCCCTTTATACTGATGGCTGATTGGCTGGATTGTTTTCAGGTTGTTTGCCCTACGTGTTGGCATGTACACAACAAGGCTATTCGCCATCTTGCTGTTTTTACTTCACTTTTTGAAGTTTTTAAAAGCCGACCACGGATCAGGCTTTATCACCTTTTATCCTTATCCCGAACTCAACGACAGACACAAGGAGAGACAAATCTAATGATCTCCGAATTTTAAAATAATAACCAACTTTAAATGTGCTAATGTTGACCAAAATTGTTCTTGTAATAAAAACCGCCATGTTTTTTTACTCCTCATAACACGCACTTCTAAATACGGACAGTGAGCGGGATTGAGAAAATATGGTGTAATAAACAGGAAGTTTGACGAGAAGATTCCCATTGAGACTATCATCTGGTTAAGTGTTCTACAGCTTTCCCACCGAGTACTATCATTTGATCAAGTGTTCTACAGCTTTCCATCACCGAGTACTATCATTGTGTACTGCAGCTTTGCACCGAGTACTATCATTTGGTCAAGTGTTTTAAAGCTGCATGTGAGCTGCGGGTGAGTCATATCATCATTTTCCAGGTACTTGATAGGTAATTGACATCATTGTCTGGACAAGTGACGGCACGAAACATCATGGACGTGCTGGAACACTCTTGAACACTGAGGGCAAATCATGATGAGGGGAAATTGCGTCAATGCTTATTGAGAACTAATGTACGGCTGATTTAAAAAATCGAACTAAAGACTGCTGCGCAAACACCCACAAATTTCACCAAATTAAATGTCGCTTGGTCTGTCCTACTAGACTTAACTCTACCCAATTTAGCACTACATTTCGTGGTCTTATTAAGAATTGTTGAATGTTCTAAATAAAATATCATCTGTATCAGCTAAAACCTTCAACTTCCTGGGCTTTTTAGGAATATCATATATTTTAGGAATATCATACTTTTAAGGAATATAATTCTCGTCAGGTTAACTGGAGATCACAGTAGAACCCCGCTTACTCAAACATTGCATTTGTGTCATTGTCATCGATCGATGTATAAGACATGCCCCATAAAATAATCAACTCATAAGAATAACCCATGGTTGTTTTAGCATCTGAATACGCCCTACAATCTCCTAACGAGAGTCCTCGCTCCTATTATGAAGGTAACTAGAGCCTTATGCTGGAGAGTTAAGGCCCCTAATTCATACGTCGCGCTCCTGTCGTGCCGAATCAAATGTGTGTTTGTATCGACGCAAATACATTGGGTTCAAGTTTGATTAAAACGTCGTCGTTGAGAGTAATAAAAGTTGACCTGATGCGAAGTTTTTGTCGCACAAAATCAAACATACATGGTATTTGGCTCAACCTTTGAATCGGTGTCGAGGACAGAGCAAAAAAATGGCATGAAATTTTCCAATTCTCAATTTATAAGCTCAAGATTTCGCATACAAGGAGTTCCTCTGACTAAATTCCAAATTTTAAAGAAATTTAGAAGATATGAAATTTAGATATAAGCGAAGTTGAAAACCAGGCGAAGTTGGAAACCAGGTAACACCCATCCTCGGTAACCAAAACGGTAAAACAGAAAATCTCCAGTGTTGCCAAGGATAGTAAAAAAGGCGAATAAAAAAAAAAGGAAACGAATCATGCGCGCAAATACAAGAAGGGGAAAGAGGCATAATATATAGGCCTTTGTGATACATGACTGCTATTAATTCATTGATACTATACCTCTTTCTGTAGTAATTACCGGGAATCGACTTTTGTTACAGAGTCGTTAAAAAAGCTTTTACTTATATCTACGCAACAATGTAGGTAATTAATGCATTATGCCTAATCGCATCCAAGCAAACCGGTAAAACAGGTTGTTTTAAGTTCTTCGGTTACCCTCCTTTGAACCGAAGAACAGTATTTTTAACGGAGTGAGAAAAATGAGAACCCTTCTTTGTTTACTAATAATTGCTCAAACGAGGGAATCAACAAAATTAAAAAAAAGTAAATATCAAAAACTTAAGATTAGAATTAGTAGTTTTTTTTATCACAAAGGTCGCAGGGCGCAAAAAAAAAAAAAAAAAAACCTCATAAGATGTTACATAAGATAAAAAAAACTATGCTAATTCCTATATTCCCGGCCATGCTCTTATTGCGAAAGAATGATACTTAATTTTGCCACAAACAGACACATTTCAAGTTCTCCAAAAAAACGGCATTCTCATGCAGAGCAACTGTCAAAACTGAAAAACGATAAAATGCTTCACTTTTTCTCTCTTCCCTAACCTCGTCCTATAATTTGATTTTACTCCTGAACCAATCACATCTCGTAGGCAAGAAAAGCAACCTTTCAATACAGAAGCCTTCATCTATTCAACGCCATATGAAAAATATCTCTCACACGTGTATAACAGTTAGAAAAAAAAATTTAACTCCATATATGACAATTTTGCTCCTATTTATCTAGAGCTTAAGTATTCTGAACAATGCCAGCAGCTCTTTTGAGTAAAACTTACCAAATAATGTAGATAAGTCTGTAGTTTATTGACACGTCCGGGGAAGAAAGCTCCTGAGACTTGACAGATTCGTGCTGAAGTTGCACGCAGAGAGAGCTTATGTACCCATGGCTTTAGCTGATATTCGAGAATCGAGTTCCAACGCTTGCGAAATTTAGTCCCGTGACTTCCGATACAAATCGACTGTAAAACACAATCTGGTAATTAAAAAGAAAATTAGAGCTTCTTCCATTTGGGATTGTATTGACGGATCGGCGTATGAAATTCAAGAGAGCATTTCATTACCAGTACATCAAGAGAATGTGTTTTAAAGGCAAATGAAGAGATTGTTAAAGATCGAAGGACATTGCGGGTTGCAAATCGTGGACTATGCCTAATTCTAAACCAATTAAAACAGCAATTCCAAAGGTTGGTTTAAAATTAACAGCTCATTTAATCTTTCAAGTTTTCACCTTAGAAGTGTAAGCACGTCAAGGATCGTATTGTCAGGAAGTAAATTACGCAGGCGTTAATAAAAATAGCAAAGAAAAATGTAATAAAATGTAAGTTTGTGTTTTCGAGTGTAGCTATATCATTTTATTTTGTTTCGTTCAATTCCTAGCCGTTTTAACCTGAAAATTGATTTCTAATTTTGTTTGAACCCATGAAAAGAACATCTCTTGATGAATGAATTCTGTGGTTAGAATTACCAGAAAAAGTGTCCGTCCTTTGTCTAAGCATTTCATGCCCTAGTCAGCAGGCTAAAAGAAAAAAACAAATATAATATCTACATCCGCAGTTTGTCAGTTCAAAATCTCCATGAACCCTTTGTCGAGCGTTAGGTTCTGACGGAAGCGCTCTCGCCTCTTGGGCATTGTTTGGCGGGGGATGGACACACGTCTAACACTAACTGGACAAACACAGAGAGAAGACACGATCATGATCCGGTACGAGCGGCGTTTTTTGTTTTTTATTTTTTATCTCCTTTTCATTATACGCTTTCTGATAAACTTATTTTCTTGAATTTTGTTGAAGTATCCTTTAGCAAACCCTAACATGATGTAGGGAGTCATCTTGGAATATATAAGCATAATATACAAATTACATAAACACATAAAACCATGTTGACAGATGTTCACACAAGCACAGGTAAAGTGATGACATTTCAGAGAAAGGGGTAAAATAATCCACAAAGATAAAACTACCAAAGTATTACATGATATTTTATTTCAAGGGAAAACCAATTTTGATCTAGTGTCCCATAAACTTGAAATATTTTGCTAAAAGGCCCTTGTATTGAAGATTAGAGAAATATTACCACAGCTTTGTTTTGTGACTCTTTACTTGCACCTGTTAATCAGTAGATTTATTGAGCAATTGGGAGACTCCTAGTTCTTTTTGTCAGAATTATAAAACGTGGCGCGTTGCTACTCCTTCCGGCAGGTTCTAGTGCAAATTGTTGAAATGAAATACATTGTTTGTGACCACTTAAAGACAATAACATAATGATAATGAAGTAATCACTTGATAGCGATTGTAATCCTCTTGTTAGATTGTGGACTGGTGCTGTTAGATCGTGCGCGTCTGTACGTCAGCATCTTAGCCGTCTCCGCAGGCAAAAACGCCTTTGCCTAAAAAACAACTGAAAATAGACATTGCGAATGAAGCTTGGGAACCTTAGACGAAGCGACCAGAGCGCGCAATTTAGCACCCCCAACCCCCTCTTGTGTGAAGGCCCGCCGCCTAGCTATTTAGATTCCCTCGTAGAGGAATTAGCCTTTCAGAGACGCCTGCGGAAGGAGGCTATCAATGCCTGAGACTTATGGTGTTAAAATTCATTCAGTTGACATACGCACGAGTTTCCTTCGCGATACCATGAAATACGTCTCATTTTTCATCCCCAATTGATAAGTGGAAGTTCCATGCCATTTTGATAAGTATAAAAAGCTTATCTAAAAAGCAGTTTATGCCATAAATACTAACTAGTACATTTCAAAAACCCTATAAACATCCTATGTCAAACAAATTACATTATCCACATTTTGATATAAATTCTGGTGTAGAATACGAGTATTGGGATTCGTCTCGGTCTAGCAGCTGACCCTTTGGCGAATGCAATTTTGAATCCGGTTGAATAAATAGTTGAAGTAAAATTAAAGTTACAGCAATAATTATAGTTTATCATCAATTAATTTTGTTTTGAAAACAGTCGTTTTTCTAGCTTGCTCGGTCATATTCTTATTAGGACATTACATACCATATTTGAAAGTCCGCTTCCTGCAATTTTTCGCTTTTTTGTCGCCATAGAACTGTTTACGTCGGGAATTTCTGCGCAAACTTGCTAGAATTCGTGTTTATAATGATTTTGCAGGCTGATATTTTGAAACAGGTCCATGCCCTAGAGTTTTAAGAACATCACAGGTTTCCCTCGCGCTCGCCCCAGACTCTTTTAGACCATTTAGAAAAGGACAGCCATTTATTGATGTATGGTTTTTGCGCATGACTAAATCTTCTCAGGTTTCAGCAACCACGGGAAAATGTTTTTTTTTTTTTTAAAAATTATGTTTTACACATATCACTGCAAAAAATCTTGTATAGAAATTTACTCTAACCAGGGAAGTGTTTCCTGCTCTAACCTAGTTATTTTTTTTTGTTCAGGTATTTTTTCTTTTCGCGCGATACAAAAGGCTGTTTTCCAAGTTCACCCAGAGAATTTGAGAAAGATGAAGAATAACCTGCTCCTTATAAAACCTCTAAAACAGAACGAGATAATTCATCATCAACAAAAAACGAAAAAAAAATTTTCATTCAAGCATCGCTTTTACTGGGATACCTGTGGTACCAGCTGAACTGTGTACTCGCAAATGCACATAACAGGAAGCCCACGCGCACCTTGTAAATTTTAATGTACTCACGTCGGCCTTTTTTGTACACGAAGTTTCATTTATGTATTTGGCAGCAGAAAGGCCAATTGCTAATTTTATTACTGCAAATTGTATTATAGCCTTGCTTTCTATCATGTTATTGTCTAAAATGAAGTTTAGTGACCCCCTGTTTGTTTTTAGCTTCTTCTCGGTAAATAAGCTTACCCATATCTTTAAGAAATATGTAAATACACATCCTATTATACGCGTGTTGTGCTTATCATGTAGACGGATTAGGTAAGTACAACAGATACATCATGGTCTCTTGGTAAGTACGAAACGTTTTTTGTATATAGTATGCTGGGAGGTCAGTATCGTGAAATACCGTGACCGAGGTCTTAAAATATTGACCGAAGCCAAGGGTTGACTTTCGTCGATGTTCGTGAAGATTTTCTTTGCTCGTGATCATTCAATAAACTCCATTTTGTATTTCCATACAAGGCTTTTTTTAATCCTCAAGAAATGCAGAACCTCCAATGAAGACATGCTCTGAGTTTTGGCCAACGATTTTGTTAAATATTTTAGTCCCAATTGATAGCAGAGCCAGCGCGGCCGTATGCCCCGTGCAAAGCTCCATAAGTATAGAGAAGTGGTATATAACTATGCGACTCAGTTTTTTGGTCATTGCGTGGGTACCCTGTGGTGTCACCCGCCTCCCCGTGGAGCCAGCACAATTTGCAATAACTTAGCAAAACGCCACCTCAGTGAAATAATTATACAAGAATATATTTTAGCACTTTCTGAGAATGCTACATACTTCGAAAGTTACATCAAAACTTGCAATTATTTTAGTTTTTAGTGTTTTTGTATTTACACTCACGGGAACCTTGCGTCTAATTTTTCCCGCGTTTAGCTCTTCTTACTCGCGGCCGACACCGTGAAATGATAAAGTTTTTGCATTATTCTTGTCGTGGCTAAAGCCTAGTCCAGACCTGGGACTCTCTTTGCACTCGACATTCTGGCTTGCTTGAAAGAGGGTCCAGTATTTATTGCATAATATTGCGCAATATTATATAAACCGTAAAGACGTATGACTGCATTGTTTACGGGGAACCTTGAAGTGAAAATTCTATCGAAAAAATAGTTTTGCATCATTAAATTCCTTACTACATTCCCTTTATTATGCCCCGTAACCTTAATCTGAAAAAATCTATTTGAAGAAGAAGGTAAAGAACACGCTACCGAGAAAAACACGGACATCGCACGTGAAGAAACTAAAGCCAAATTTTTGGAAAACAGTTTTCTCATTTTTTTTTAGAAATTCCGTTTGTTTGAGAGAAAAGGGTTTACTGTAGTTTCTACCTCCTCGAGCTCGAATATAAATTGTGTAACTACACAAAATCGCTACGGGGTGGGATTTACAAGGCTACGGTGTGGGATATTTTTTTAGAAACAATGCAAACACCTCTAAGGGGTGGGATTTACACGGCTACGGGGTGGGATATTTTTTTAGAAACAATGCATACACTTCTAAGGGATGGGATTGCACGGCTACGGGGTGGGATATTCTTTTAGAAACAATGCAAACACCCCAAAGGGGTGGGATTTACGGGTAGTCCACACTAACACGGATTCAAAAGTATCCGGATTCGTTTCGCCAAAAACGTATTACTTGATTCGCGTCCACACTATCGTTTTCGCCTGGATCTACTCGTCCACACTAACACGGATTCAAACGTTTGAAAACGCTGAAAGGTATAGGGTGACGTCATTGTTATGATATGTGCATGCTCAAAGCAGCAGGCGCGCCTGCGATATGATGCCTTCGTTTTCATTTTGATACGGATTCGACCGTCCACACTACGGACCAAAGTACACGGATTCATTTTGATTCCCTTTCAAAGGCGTTTTCAAAATTTTCCGGATTCGCTGGATCCAGCGGGCGTGTTAGTGTGGACGGAAGGCCTTAACGTATCAAAAAGTATACGGATTCAAACAAATCCGTGTTAGTGTAGACGGAAGGCCTAAACGTATAAAAAAGTATACGGATTCAAACGAATCCGTGTTAGTGTGGACGGAAGGCCTAAACGTATCAAAAAGTATACGGATTCGTTTTAGTGTGGACGGAAGGCCTAAACGTATCAAAAAGTATACGGATCCGTGTTATCAAAAAGTATACGGATTCAAACGAATCCGTGTTAGTGTGGACGGAAGGCCTAAACGTATCAAAAAGTATTCGGATTCAAACGAATCCGTGTTAGTGTGGACGGAAGGCCTAAACGTATCAAAAAGTATACGGATTCGTTTTAGTGTGGACGGAAGGCCTAAACGTATCAAAAAGTATACGGATCCAAACGAATCCGTGCTAGTGTGGACGGAAGGCCTAAACGTATCAAAAAGTATGCGGATTCAAACGAATCCGTGTTAGTGTGGACGGAAGGCCTAAACGTATCAAAAAGTATACGGATCCGTGTTAGTGTGGACGGAAGGCCTAAACGTATCAAAAAGTATACGGATCCAAACTAATCCGTGTTAGTGTGCACGGAAGGCCTAAACGTATCAAAAGGAATCCGTGTTAGGGTGGACGGCCCCTCACTTTCGACAGCGTTTTCAAAAGTATCCGGATGAAAATTTATTATGAAAAATATTACTAGTGATTGTAACTTACTGCTCATGTTGAGACGTGGACCATATCAGCTAAGGGGTTCTTTCTGGCTCAAGAAATGAATAAGTATTAAATATAATAAGCCATGTAAATCCTAGTTCACTAAAACCTAAAATTATCTTAGTGATCTATCCCCGAAGAATCTATCTTAATGATCACCCCCAGACATCAATAAAATATAGTCCTAACTCTGAAACATCATGAATGCAAACTAAACATCAACAGATCTGGATACCTGAGGCTTCATCCAAGAGATAGATGATCTTCTAAAGTGCATTCAGTCAATGTAATAGAATTGACACTTTTGTCAATATATCAACCATGATTTCTGACTAATTTGTTTACAAATGCTTAAATTCAGAAGCATTTCCCATGAAAAAACTCAAATTCAGAACTATGAATAAAGACGAGCAAACACAGATTAAGCCCCGATACCTTCTTTGCGTTCCAACAGGTGCCTTTTTACAGCCATCAACAAGAATTATAAACTCATATCTCTGTGCCAAAATAGTCATTTCGACCTCTTTCCATGCCTATATTGCATCATGGGAGTCTTACATAAACATTGACTCACCCATTCTTATAGCAGTTTTTTTCCCATCACATTGGAGAGTATTGAAAATTTGTTTTTCATTCTTTGAAACCTGAGCAAGAAATTATCCCATTGGACCAGCTTAAGCATGCAAACAGCCATAAGCACCGCACTATATGCCCCAATAGACTTAATGATGTCCTAGGGCACTTTCCTGATGTGTAAAAGCAGACTGCTAGTCTGGAGATTGAACGCAGAGCATTGTTTGAAACATCAAGGCATAATGTCTTGGTTAAGCAGTTGCTGAACTTGACTGGTTCAGCAACTGTTTAACACAAGTACTAGGTAATCCTGTAGTAGTGTATTTCTAGTTGGTGAATATCACTGAATATCACAATTTTTTTTCACTTGAACAGGACTTGTGATCTAAAGTCAAAGAAAATATATGTGTAGCATTTTCAGGGAAAAAGGGCCAAAACACCAGCCATGTTTTGTGATTAGGGTGTTTTGACAGTGAATATACTGGAAAAATTACAACAATGAATCTGAACTGCTGCTTTGAATTTAAAATGGTAAGTATTTTTATGATTTTTTTGGGTAGCCTGTGGTTTACTTTTGTAAGAACACTTTGCCCATCAGCCATTATAGCATACATTATTTTCAGCATTTCAGCTTGCAGGAGAGTAAATTATTTGAGCCAGGAAGGCAAAAAAAAAATTAGATAATAAAATAGCCCAAGTACCTCCCCCAATTCTCACCAATGCTGAGGACATTCCACTTCAGGAAAACTTTGTTGACTGTGGTGTGTTTATAAGTATTGTAACTATGCGCAGTAGTTGCACATTTTAAAGTAGAGACACCCAAGAAACAATTTGTGAGGCTTCTATATTTTGACAATAATTTACCGTCTTTGTTTTTTACAGAACGACAAATGAAGCAGTACTTAATAATGTGTCTGCTTTTCAAATATACCTAATTAATTATCATGAATTAAACTAACTTTCTAAGTGAAATATGTCACAAATATATTTTTTTTTAAATGTTCCAGTATGCAGTGAACATCAGTAGAGGCATTAGCCCAGTCTTTCATCAGGTAAAATTAAGTTGCCCTCAAGGCTATAAATTGTATGTACTTGATGCCATCAATGTTGTGTCTGTCTAGCTGTCAACCTTGCTTTAGGAAAAATCTTGAAAAAATAGAGTTGATATATCAGAAGTACCAAGATAGCTAATGTGGGAGAATACAGTTAATGTATCGATATTTTCAAGAAAATTAGGCTTTGAGAAAAGCTTCAAAATATTGAGACTCCCACCTAATGTGGGAGAGTTGACAGCTATGGGCCTGTGAAGGGATGGACTGGACATGGACTGCTTTGTTTTGTCATGCGAGAAGCTGTTTGCAATGTGCACACTGCACTCACAGAGAAAATCAGGTCAATCTGCATCAAGAATCATTTTACTTTTTATTTTTTTTTTCTTTCAATTAGTTTCAGAGTGACATCCCAATGCTGAGGTGATACATGGATCACGCAATAAAGAGAAAACAGCTTTAATACACATATGCTATCTCCGTTTCTTTTCAGTAAAATACCTTCAACAACCTTTTAGCCAGTGGTCTTGTCAATTCCACCTCCTAGAGGCGGTAGCATTGTTTTAAATATATTCCCCCCCTATAGAGGTGTTTGCATTGTTATCTAAAAATATCCCACCCCTTATCCGTGTATATCCCCCCCCCTTACAGTGGTGTATGCATTGTTTCTAAAAATATCCCACCCAATAGCCATGTAAATCCCACCTCTTAGAGGTGCTTGTATTGTTTTTAAAAATATCCCACCCCTTATTCGTGTATATCCCCCCCTTATAGTGGTGTATGCATTGTTTCTAAAAATATCCCACCCAATAGCCATGTAAATCCCACCCCTTAGAGGTGCTTGTATTGATTTTAAAAATATCCCACCCCTTATCCGTGTAGATCCCCCCCCCTTATAGTGGTGTATGTATTGTTTCTAAAAATATCCCACCCCGTAGCCGTGTAAATACCACCCCTTAGAGGTGCTTGATTTTTTTCTAAAAATATCCCACCCCGTAGCCGTGTAAATCCCACCCCTTAGAGGTGTTTGCGTTGTTTGTAAAAATATCCCACACCGTAGCTGTGTAATTCCACCCCCTAGAGGTGTTTGCGTTGTTTCTGAAAATATCCCACACCGTAGCCGTTTAATCCCACTCCTTAGGGGTGTATGCATTGTTTCTAAAAACATGCCACCCCGTAGCCGTGCAAATCCCACCCCGTAGCGGTTTTGTGTAGTTACACAATTTAAATTCAAGCTCGAGGGGGTAGAAACTACAGTAAACCCTTTTCTCTCAAGCAAACGGAGTTTCTAAAAGAAAGAGAAAACTTTTTTTAAAGCTTGGCTTTAATTTCTTCACATTTCTTCACTTTACCTTCTTCTTTAAAGAGATCTTTGCAGATTAATTACAATACTTCTTTGGTTTTTCGATAGTTATTTACATCTAAAATCCCTGTGAAGCGAAGTTGTGAGTATTTCCACCTTGTCTACTCAACTGAACCGCCATATTGGATTTTCCGAAGATCGGTCGTACTTCGGAAATTCAGTCGATATTCGGCAAACGGCAAGGGGGTGGGATTTAGGCACAGCCCAATTGATACGTCGTTCTCAACTCGAATTGATCGTAGACATTTCTTCTTTCGCTTCCTCCACACTAAAGAACTTCTCTTGAATGTGGTTATGCAGGTAAATTCCTACACTGATTTGTCGTGTTTCTTCGTATGTACAGAAGATATACTGCTTTTTCTATCCCAAATAAAATTTCAGCAAACTTGAAATTGTCTCACGCGTTTCAAAATCATTATGGCGTGAAATTGTCAAAACACAGGAAGTTTGAAGCCGATTTCCCGTAAAGTCAATGATTCTAGATAAAATGACAAATACAATGCCGTTTTAGTATGAAGATCTATAACCTCGAGAGTAAAAAAAAAAAAAAAAAAAGTTTTCGATGGGCATTTTACAAATCAACCCATTATTTCGAGCTTTGGGGGTGAGCGGTCCGGTATCGCCGCGCGGTCCGGATAGCCAATCAGAGCGCGCTATTTAATAGGTACCGGACCCTGAAAAAAATATATAAAATCAAGGAAGGTTAGTGTGAAGGAGAAAATGTACTTCTTTTGGTCGAGATCACTTTGTTACACCTATTTTCAAATGTATGCGGCATCCTGGGTTTCCAATATCTGTCATGCGAGATAGGATAGTCACTCATTGACAAGGCTAGTACTTCGTGGATGTCATAAGGATTATCATATTAGAGACGATCTCCCAATCGAGTCCCTTAAAATCAAGAGTACCGCTGCATTTAGGTAATCGTTTTTCGGGCCCAACACCAGTTGGTGCATGGAGTAATCTTTAATATACATCACTTAAGCGTGAATGTGAAACTGCACAAATTGCCATTTAGTTGTATAATGCGGGGTTGCGCAAACATCATTTAGGTGTGCAATATGGGAGTGCCAAAAAAACACTAAGGTTTACAATGCGATGAATGCGCAGGGACCTTTAAGGTGTACAGTAATCTGGGTGTCAATAACCTTCTTAGTTTGATTGCGTATCACCATTTGGGTGCGTGTGTGTTCGTCTATCACCAGTTAGGTGTCTGCATCACCTTCGGTGTGCTTGTAGCATATCCGTGCCATTCCCGTCGCTACACATGTTTTTTCACATTTTTAAAATTTCTTTCAGTTATCATGAAAGGGTACTCGTTATCAGAGGCAGGCACTCGTTACGTCAAAGGACATTGGACTTTAGCAGTCGTTGCCCGGCCCCGTTGACCTACTTCTCGGTGCCAAGGATGAGTAAACTGTGCCAAGTACCACGCAGGTTAGACGGATGGCGCGCATGGGCTCCACGTTTGACGTTAAACTACTACCATCGGCGGATACAGGGGGGGGGGGGGGGTGGGGATGGATATCCACCCCCCTTTTTGAGTAAAAAACATATCAATATTTGGGTAATCTTAAAATCCGCTCAGTCAATCTCTTGGAGGCCTGGGTCTAAGGTCTTTTAAAGATCAGTGAGATAAATTCGACCAAGCGATCACGTTTTTCTTAACAATTCTTGTCGCGAGTCTCAAATTGACAGGAATCGGCATTTTTCACCATATATTCTGTAGGTCAGGAAGCGGGAAAACTTTAGCTTTTCTAAATATCATATAAGGCAATACGCACGAAGGACACTATCCGTGGGGAATGTGTTTGATATGAATTGAAAAGACACTTTGTTTGAAGAAAATAAATGTCTGAGAGACGGGGGGTTACGGTCCATTCTCCTTTGCCAGCTTGACTTTGCTGACGCGACAAATTCAATTCAGCGTGAAGAATTGTAAGAACCACTGGATCAGTTATAGGCCGTCTATCCGGCCATATTCACCCCCAATTTTGAAATCCTGGATCCGCCCCTGACCAGCCACTTGACGTAGCATTGTTCTATACGGAGTTAACCAGGTCTGCCGCAGAGAAAGGCGGCGGCATCTCGGGTTTGGAGGGCGTTGCCCAAGGTAATACATGGGTGCACAAGCTAGCGAGATTAGACGCTGCCTACACAGCACCCTCTTTTTAAAAATGATTAGCTAGACCAGTAAAACCAAAGAAATCCTATTTCGTCAGATAGTGTTCGAGACATTGTAAGTTGTTACCAAGCAAATGACAGTCTCGCGGTATTGGGTTTTCTATTTATAGTTTTTGTCGGCTATGCGGGTTTCCTCTGTTCAGATAAGCTATTAAGATGAAAATATCAGATATCACTATCAAAGATGGGTTTATGTTAATCCAAGTTCTTTAAAGAAAAAAAAATGACCAATTTAGAAACGTAATTCTATATTGATTAGTAGATCTAACAAAATCACTTACTCGGTAGCCATCACGAAAAGGCTTCTAAGTGCTCTGCCTCAGAAAGATAATTTGTTTCCTTCAGTTATGAAGAATAATTAAGTCGAAGACTACAGAGCGTTTCCGTGACAGCAAGGGCGTTTGTTACTACATTAGGGCCGAATTTGAAAAGTTCCTAAGCCCTCTCGTTTTTGATGTCAATATGTTTGGGCTGCATAGTTTGAAGTCAGGAGCAGCCTCGAATCCTGCTTGCCGCCTTCATAACAATGAATTAATCGATAAACACGCCGGATGGCGAAGCGCGGCATCTAAAGTTTAGATATATCAAGCACGACGCTTCAGAATTGTTACAAGTTACTAATTCGTTAGGAATTTAAGTAATATTTTTTTGCACTGGGGAAGAAGTTCTTGTGTCTTGGTTTCCTCCCATGTGGGGATTTTCCTGGCCTCCCTGGCACTTCTCTAAATGTTTGTGTTAGTTAACTAAAGTTTAGTTGAATATTTTGTAGTTATAAGTCCTCCATAAGCATTTATGAGGAAAATTATTTAGTTTTAAAGTATCCATTCAATAGAGAATGCACGTCATATATTTTAGTCGCTAATACGGTCGAAATACAACGGTCTCCATGTATTTGTGTATGTCTCCTTATTACGAAGATAAGGGTAGAATATGCCAAGAGGTCAAGAACAGGGACCGGCTTCTGGATGTAACTATCCGACTCGTTGTTGTACTTGTTTGTGATAGATCTTAATAGAGATGGATTTTGTCACTTTCTCGGTGGTGTATGAGCAAACGAATTGAGAGCAATACAAAATAAGTAGCAAACAACTTTATCTTGCTCGAGTTTGGGATGTGCTGTGACACAACCGCATGACTAGACACCAGGCCACCGCTGACGGCAAGTCTATTCTCTTTTGAACTCATAGGTGGGGTAGGGGTAGGGGGGACTTTCAAAAGGGTGTGTGTTTGTGTGTTTGGGTGGGGGGAGGAGGAGATTGCGCCTACCAACTCTTCTGAGCGGATGTGTATTCTTTTTTTTCAAGAACTTGCGTTTTTTTATTTTTATTTTTTCAGTGTTACATCGGTTTCTTGATAAAAGACCACATTATGCATTTTTTAGCTGTTTGTATTCATTTTTAGCTGTACTCTATTTCAAACTCAGGTACCATTCCCCCGCTTTTTCGAAATCGCAATCCTTCCAGCACCCACCACTCCTTCCCCGGCCATTCGCCCCCCAACCCCCCACTTTTGGGACCACTCCGCCGCCCCTGGAACTACTAGTCCGGTGGCTTAGTGTTTCAATCTACATAGCGGACAAAAGCACCAAACTTGGCATAAGGATAGTCAAGAGGATGCTTATAAATATTGAGACCTGTGCCCACCGGTACCACTTATAAAAAAAAATAAAAATAATAAGAATAAAAATATATTGGCACAGTATACGCTGTAAGTACCTCATAAAATCGCGTATTTTAGGTAAAAAAAAGCTCATTCTTGATGTATCAAGCTCATTCTTGATGTATCAAGGATGTAGGTTATACAATTTGTATAACATACTTTTGTCTGGATTTTAAATTTATTTCTTATAAATCTGCGGCTTATCGCAATTATCGGGTATTTTGGCGTTGGCTAATTGGCTTTGTAAGTGTCTGTCAACTAGACACCAAAGACCAACAAGATGCTTTAGATCTGCCTCCTCAATCAAAGTTATTAAGATTGTGATGCTTGAGAATATTAGAGGATTTGGATGTTCATCATTAGAAACTCCTTCGCAAATAACGTAAAATGGCAGAAAATTGTCACAAATTTGCGGTATTAATGCTCGAAAGCACTTTAGAACGAATAAAGCTGACTAGCAGAGGAACTACAAAAAAAAAAAAAAACAGTGCTTATTGCTCCCTACGTGTGCATTATAGTGATGAGGTTGAACTCATCGCATGCTATTAACAGGACAGCAACCAACCTCCAACTAATCGCCGCAGCAATAGAGGACTATGTTATTACCTTAAAGATGTCTTAATGATGACCTCAGGGATCGAAAAAGCCGTGGAGCATAAGTAAAGGAAAGGTCTCCAGGAAGCGAGAGGATGATAAAAAAGTATAGAGATTTTCCCAGGCTTATAGAATATAATATATTAGCAGGTTATATATATGGAGGCTGTAAAAAATGGTACGTACCTTTTTTCTGATGTCCGAGCACCACAATGCACATGAGACACGCTTGGGAGATTTTGGGAATGAGAAATCCTTTAAACGTTTTCTACTAAAGGACAGAGTTTTAGAGGCTTTTCCTAAGGCGCAGATCAGTGATCGGCGGATTGTTATTGTATTGTAGGGAAAAAAGTTATTCTGAAAGAAACTGAAAGAGCCTTTTCAGAATGATGCGCGTACGCTAGCTTGTGAACAGGGTCCGCGGGGATTTCTTTTCCAAACAGAGGATTATTTTCCTTTTTCAGGGACGTTTTCTTCGAGGTGCCAAAAAAACTACGGTGCTATAAGCAAGTGTACAAAAACCCTAGTGTTGACGGTACTAGCGTCAACCTTAGGAGAGGACACGTTTAGCCCCAAACCTGACGTAAGCAAGAATTATTCTACTATTCTAACGATCAGAAGGTTTTGAGCGCCATATCCCTAGACGCCAGCCACCACTGCCGATCTATATTAGTTTGATATTCATTTTTGTATTTTGAATAAAATATTAACCATGGAACGCTATTAGCTAGGGTTTTCGGCTTCATACGACCGAGTGGTTGGAAGTCAAGGACGTCTGCCGGCTCCCCCGCTTTGGCCCATAACTAGCATGGGGTAGAGCGAGGCTCTCGTCTCGGAAACAATTGTGAAAATTTGATTTTAAAAATAACATTGGGCCGTAACAAAAAGATAAACAAATGATTCGGGTTGTCATGATATATTTTATCAACGCACAACAGGCTACGAAAAATCTCCCTCATCGGTGGGGCCTATTACTTACAGCCGCGCTAGTTGAATTAAGCTTTGTAGCCCTTACTATAATACTTAGTGTTGTAAGCGGTTCCAAAGCAGCGACTTGTGGGAAGTGTGCAGTGGGCTCGTTTTAGTGTCAACCACAGTGTAGAACAGTCATCCAAGCTTGATTTAACAGCGTTTATTACAATCAACTCGTCCAACTATCGAACACATGCGGTGATAACTATGAAGTGATTAACAATTCACAAATTTAGGATAATAACCTAAGGACTACAGGTAAATCGCAAAAAGGCTAAATCAATATTTACAAATTCAACTTACGTCTGATCTCGTCTCCGGGGCTTAAAGAAATACAGCTCCAAGTAAGCTTGTAACTCTTCAAACTTTACTCTGACTTCTCTAACTCTGCTTCTCTGGCTCTCAACTCAACTCTTCTCTCTTCGGTTTCTCTGCTCAACTCTTAAAGATTGCTAAATAGGTACTATAATTTATAGGCAGGTGGGACGTGTCCTAAAGTAGGACGTGCCTCATTCCTAAACTCTTACTCAAAGGGAAATGCGTAAACTACAATAAATCTTATCAGTCTAATCATAGGAAAGGGGCGGCTGTGCTCAAAATAGAGGAAGCCGTGGTAACTCAACTAAACAATTGTCTAAACTATCTAATCCGTTCAATTTAAATCATCGTTCTTTTTTGTATTTTCAATGTTTATAACACTCCTCGCCCAAGGATTTCAATCCTTGCTATTCTAATCTTTTCTACCCTACTCTTGGCTCTCTTTGTCGTCATCTGCTCGGATAAGCAGGATGAGTTCCTTGATGGGGCGCAAGTAGATCCTCTTGACTCCGTCTCTAACTACCTCTACCTTCGCCTTCCTAACTCTACTGTCCTCGCTCTTCACCGCCTCTGTTACTCGTCCTAGTGGCCAGTCGTTGCGGTGCTCCGTCTCGTCCCTTAGTAGTATGATATCGCCTGCGCGCAGACTCTCCGTTGCTCCGTTCCACTTCTGGCGGGGCTGGAGATTCTGGAGGTACTCCCTTCTCCATCTCGACCAGAACTGCTCCGCCAGGTACTGGACGCGTCTCCAGCGGCGACGTGCGTAGATGTCTGTGGGCAAGAAACGGCCTGGAGGGGGTCCAGTAGGGCGCTCTTTCATGCTTAGAAGCATCGCAGGTGAGAGGGGCTGCGGCTGGTCAGCGTCCATCGGTACAGCTGATATTGGCCTGGCGTTCACGATCGCAGCGACCTCTGCCATTAGCGTTACTAGCAAATCATGCGTCAGTTGGTGGTCCCCTAGCTCTGCAAACATGCCGTCAAGGACTCGTCGTATTGTGCGGATCTGTCTCTCCCATACACCTCCGAAATGCGACGCGTGTGGGGGGTTGAAGATCCACTCGCATCCTTGCTCTCTGACGAATCTCTCTGCATCCTCCTTATTAAGCTCCTTCATTGCGCTATCGAGTTCGGTCTTAGCTCCTACAAAATTAGTGCCGCAATCACACCTAAGCAGTTTAGCAGGGCCGCGCAGCGCGAAAAACCTCCTAAGCGCGCAGATAAAGGCGCTAGTATCCATGGACTCGAGTACCTCTATGTGGATCGCTCTACTGCTGAGGCACGTGAATACTAGTCCCCAGCGCTTTGCGTTAGCTATGGCTCCTCTTGTCTTTCGTGACTTCACCGACCAAGGCCCAAATACGTCGAAGCCGACGTTCGTAAACGGGCTGCAGACTTCAGTCCTGTCGGGAGGCAGGTCTGCCATTCGTTGCTCTAGTGGGCGTCCCCTCAGCTTCTTGCAGGTCACGCAGTCTTTGATGGCTTTTGTGACGGTGGCGTGGCCTCCAATCAGCCAGAACCCGGCTTGGCGTGTGGCGCCGCTTGTGATTAGTCGGCCTTGGTGGTGCACTTTGACGTGATGGTGGAGGGCGACTAGCTGTGAGACATGGTGCTTTCTGGGTAGAAGGACGGTGTGTTTCTGTTCGTAGTTCATCTCAGCTCTTCTAAGCCGGCCGCCGACGCGCAAAATTCCGTCACTGTCAAGAAATATGTCGAGGCGGTATAGCGGTGATCCTCTGAGGGCTTTCTTCGCGTTTTTCTTTGTTTCACGAGTCGGAGGTAAACGCAAAATTCCGTCACTGTCAAGAAATATGTCGAGGCGGTATAGCGGTGATCCTCTGAGGGCTTTCTTCGCGTTTTTCTTTGTTTCTCTTGGGTTTCCGGGGTCTGTATTTGCGCCTTTCAGTTCAGCGCTGAATGCTTCTCTCTGTGTTGTACGTATAATGACTCGCAAGGCCTGATCTAATTCCTCTACTGTAGGGGCTCTGCGCTTCTGTTGCTCGCCTTGTACCCTGGGACGATGGCTCAACGTGTTGGCTCTAGTGGTTCTGGTGTCCCTTTTGTTCTTGAAGTTCTTAACCTTCACGATTAGGGTGGCGATCCCGCGCTGTAGGGACTTCAGAGTCGAGAATCTCAAGAATCGGTGTGCGCCAAGGCCCGGCTTCTTTGTGTCTTCATCTGTGCTGACTTTGGCGCAAACCACTTCTTTGCGCACCTCGGGGTCGCTTGCGTCGAGTAAGTATGCTTCACTCGGGGTGTCAGCGGTTTCTATATTTTTGAGGAATGTGGGACCACTAAGCCAGCTGGTTTCTCCTAGTTTGTTAGGGGGTACTCCTCGCGTCGCTAGGTCGGCGGGGTAGAGCTCGGTCTCCACGTACCTCCACTGCTCTGGGTTAGACAAGCTTCTTATCTGTTGAACTCTGTTGGCTACATAGGCATAAAAGCGCCGGCTTTCATTCGTTATGTAACCGAGTACCACCTTCGAGTCGGTGTAGTACTTGACTTGGGATATCTCGATGTCGATCTCTCTCATTACCTTTTGTACGGCTTGTACTGCTAGGACTGCTCCACATAGCTCTAGGCGTGGTATGGTGGTTGCGTTTGCTGGTGCGACTCTTGCTTGGCCATACACTAGGGAGATGGATACCTTTTTCGCTTCGTTCACGAGTCGGAGGTAAACGGCGGTCCCGATCGCGTCTTGACTCGCATCTGAGAACGCATGTAGTTCTGCCGTGGAGACAGTGCCAAACATTTTTGGGTGGTGACAGCGGGGTACCGACACATTTTGGAGGTCTGGGAACGAGTCTTTCCATCTTGCCCATCGGTCTTTCATCGCGGTGGGGAGCGGGTCATCCCATGCCAGGGGGGAGTCGTCTTTGCTTCTTCTTTTACCCATAAGCACTAGCTTTTGCAGCATTTTCCTGCCCTCGAGCATAACGGGTACCGCTAGACCTAGAGGGTCGTATACGGAGTTTACGATAGACAAGACCCCTCTTCTCGTGAAAGGCTTTTCTGGAACTGTCACCTTAAATGTGAACGCGTCCGTCTCTAGGTCCCAGTATACTCCAAGGGATCTTTGGGCGGGAAGGACGTCTTGGCGCAGGTCAAGGTCACGCACGTCCTTTGCTCTGTCATCAGCGGGGAATGCTTCCATGACTTCTACCGAGTTGGATACGACCTTGTGGAGTCTGAGGGTGGCCGTAGCTAGGGTGGCTTGTGCTTTTTTAACCAGATCTATCGCTTGTTGGGCTGTTGGAAGCGAAGCCAGTCCGTCATCGACGTAGAAGTTGCGGCGGATAAAATTCTTTGACTCCTCGCCATACTCCTCCTCGCCGTCCGACGCTACGGAGGCCGTATGTGGCTATCGCTGGGCTGGGGCCGTTTTCGAAGAGATGAACGTTCATGCGGTACTCTGTGACTGGTTTCTCTGGGTTGTTATCTTCAAACCACAGGAAGCGGAGGAAATCTCTGTGAGAGGGTTCGACATGAAAGGAGTGAAACATTTGTTCTACGTCGCACATGACACCGGTGTTTTCTTTTTGAAAACGCATCAATACGCCTATGAGGTTATTCATTAAGTCGGGACCGGGTAGAAGTGAGATTCCTTGAAATTCGCAACTGCTATCAAAAACTACTCTTATGGTGTGTTTAGTGTTATGATAGGTTGCGAAGTGCGCTAGGTACCAGGAATGGCCTGGTTTTGGCGGGGGCTCGTCGCGGGGGACGGGGGAGGCGTGTCCTTTTTCGAGGATTTTTCCCATGAACTCAAGGTACTCTCGTTTCATCTCTGGTTTTCTCTCGAATGTCTTGAAGAGTCCTTTTAATCGGTGCATCGCTTGTGCACGGTTGTTTGGCATGTCTGGTTTGGGACGCGGAAGGGTAGGGGCATCTGCCAATTACCGCTTGAATTTTTGCGTGTACCTTTCTCCATGATCTCTAGGAACTGTCGGTCTTCTCGAGATAGACTTGGTTCGTTGTCGTCTCGCGTTGTCTTGAAGACGTTATCGCTGTCAATTGGGATATCGACTTTGAGCATGTTGGGGCACGGCACTATCTCGTAGTTCTCGTCCCCGGTCTCCTGTCGCTCACGGTTGGACACATGGGTGTGGCGGCTCAGAATGTGTGCGGGACCGTTCGCGAAGTCGAGGCACATCTGGCCGCTGATGGTCCATCCAAGGGCTAGTCGCTGTGCCCACGGGGCTCCTCTGGGGCCGTTTTTGAAATCTCTCACTTTCAGTAGTTCTGGCGCGTCGCGACCTATCAAGAGGTGAACCTCTGCCGTATCGTCTAGGGGGGGTATCTGGTCGGCGGTTGGTTTAAGGTGCTTGAAGCTCCTCGCCATCTCAGGTGTGGGGATCTCGCGCTTGTCCCCTGGGATGACGTCGCACTCAACGAGTGTAGGCAGCGAAAATGCAGCTCCGCTGACTGATCGTGCCTCGATGCCTGTCACTCGTCTACCACTCTTTTCCTCTCTCTCGTTGCTGCATGTCGACAGGTAGTAGACTTCTCTAGGGCCATCGGCGCCAAGGTCGTCGGCGAGCTTGCTGGTGATAAGTGAGGTGTTACTCTGTTCGTCGATAATGGCGTAAATGCGCTGAGCGGTAGATGGTTTGTGTATGCTATAGACGTCTACTAGGACCATTTTGCTACAGGATGTCCCTCCGACGGGGTCGCAGAGTGCAGTGCATTTGGCGGTGACCGGCTTCTCGGGGTCAGGGTTGTCCTTGGGAGGGGGTGGGTCTCTATGCAGCACTGTGTTGTGACGTAAGTCGCCGCAGGTTGCGCACTGTATAGGAGCGCGGCAGTCGCGAGCAAAGTGTGACGGATCGAGGCAGCGATAGCATAGGGTAGCGTCAGTTAGCCACTTTTTACGCTCACTGACGGTTTTAGCTGCGAAAGTTTTGCATTCGGCTAGGGTGTGCCCGTCTCTATCATGATAGGGACATCGGTTTACTTTTTTATTTTCGGGTCCTTCCCTCCCTTTTCTTTGGGGCTGCGCGTTAGTTTTGAACGTTCTCTGCTCTCTGCGAGATCTGGGGGCGTGCGCAGAGGAGGGTGTAACTTTGGTAGTAGTGGCCTTGCTGGCTAAAACATTGGCGTTGTTTTTAATGTTAGCCTGCCCTTGGATTATTTTCGCGAAACGCTCAAATGGAGGGTAAACGCCGCCGTTAGCGTCAGAAAAATTCGCTATCTCTTTCTCCCATTTTGCGCAGATAGATTTTGGTAGCTTATCAATTACCGGCTGCATCGCGTTTGCAAAATTAAGGCAGGCAAGGCCTGGTAGTTGTGCGACTTGGCTCTCGACGTCAGCGCAGAGATCGGCAAACTGATGCAATTTTTCTGGCTGGTTTTCACTAAAGCGGGCGGCGTTTTTCAGTCGTTCTAGGAGCGAGTTGCTTATCATCGCTGGACTGCCGAAACGCTTCTCTAATTCGACCCAGAGTTGCTCAAGTAGCGTTGCGGGATCACGCAATCTCTTTCTGTAATTGTCGACCTGGGCTTGCGAGGGGCCGCTGGTGAATTTTCTTAGATAGTTGATCTCTTGGGTCGGTGAAACTATCGCATCAGAAAGCATAGCTTTGAAGGCTCTTTTCCAGGGCTGGAATAGCGTGGCGTCACCGTCAAATATATCTGGCTCAGAAATTGGTAAGCGTTGACGGGCTAAGCTCGTTACTATTTGGTTATTGACCGTCGTTAGCGAATCTATTAGTTGGCTTTGCGTGATGTCTCTGTACGGATTATCAGGTGTTGATATGACGGGGTGGTAATTGACGTCTTTGTCATGGCCGTGATTGGTAAACATCCGGTCTTGGGGTTGTACGTGTTCTCGATAGGGCAAAGCGGGGGTTGATTCTTTTGGTACGTTATCTGACCGTGGGAGGTAGAATAACGACAGGGTGTGTGGTTCGGACGTGTTTTTGGGCCCAAGGGCGTTGCGTACATTTGGCGTATCGCTTTCGAGTGCGGGGGAGGAATGGACCCACTGTCCCGTGAAGTTCTCTGCGTTCTCTTTTTCTGCGGGCCCTTCCCCAAATTCCTCCTCGTTTATCGCTTGTTCTATCGCATCGAGTTTTGCTTTGGCTACTGCCGCGTTTTTGTCTGCAGTTAGAATAGCGAGTTCCTTTTGTTTTTCGGCCAAAATTCGTGCATAGTCGGCTTCCTCGCGCGCGGCCCTCGCCTCTGCTAAAGCTTTTATGCGGGCGCTACTTGCTCTAGAACTGGACGATCGCGAGGATCGATACGAACGCTCAGATTTCGCATCAAACTCTTTACCGCTTTGCTTAACACTTATCATATACTTAAGTCTCTCTATTTCTAGTTTTAGGATTTCGTTTTCCTCGGTGAGTTGGACCTCGTGTCCGTGTTCACCGTTATCGAACCAGGCTAGACCCAGGCTCATGGATTAGAAAACTTATGATAACTATGTATGGTTACACATTAAATTTTACTGTATTGGATACCGAGGGACTGAATAAATCAGGAGAAAGAGAATTACTTTTTGCTTGCAAAAACTTATGATCTTATGCATTTTAATCTTATGTTTTCTAAAGTTGACTTCGAATACGAGGGAAAATGAACAAAATACCAATCAAACTTCTATTTAATCTAGCGAAACCAAAACTGTCACGAGTTATTATCGATTGGCGAACGACTGAAGTTCGATTCAGAAATCCTCCCTCGTACCAGGCGCTTACTAGCGTGACCCTGCCTCGTACCCAGGCGCTTACTTGCGTGACCCTGCCTCGTACCCAGGCGCTTACTAGCGTGACCGGACTAAGCTACTAGCTAAACCTTCTCATGACTTACGCTCACTAGTATATTTCTCACTTGTTTTTACTGACTTAAGACGCAAGGGTACGAGGCAGTCAGAAATCACTAAAACTCAAAGCACACAGCCTAAAAATCTAGGTTTGTTGAGTGGTTTCCAATTTATTTACAATAAATTTGAAGAACAACTTGGCTACGCAAAGCTAGCCTGTGTAGCCGGCGGTTTTGCTTTTCTGAGAAGTTTATATATATATATTTTTATGTTTTTACCGCGATTAGGCGAAATCGTTCGTGGTTTGTTTTGCTAGTTTTTCATGGCCGCGAAATAGAAGTCAGCGTCGCTCGGGGGCATCCCTAACACTTGCCCCAGCTCTCTTGCGCGAGAGATATAAAAACTAGCAAAACAAAATAGCAACAAAATAGCTGTTGCAAAATCATCCCGTATTGATGCACCTCAGTTGTGAGGTCGTGCAAAACTATATCTAAGTTACTATCATGGCTTAGACTTTTAGATGTTTCGATAACGCTAAGGAGCCTTCTTTTAGACCTGTCAATCTCGATACTTTTACGCTCGATCGCGTTTTGAAGGGCTTTTTGCGTCATTTTTGTGGTTCGGCGTGTAATTCGGCCTGTCTCAGCGCCGTGCCGTTCGGGATCTCCTCTCTCGCTCATCTCGGTATAAACTTGAAAGGGCCTACCTTCCAACGTTGTTTTCTACCAGACTTATCACTGTAAGCGGTTCCAAAGCAGCGACTTGTGGGAAGTGTGCAGTGGGCTCGTTTTAGTGTCAACCACAGTGTAGAACAGTCATCCAAGCTTGATTTAACAGCGTTTATTACAATCAACTCGTCCAACTATCGAACACATGCGGTGATAACTATGAAGTAATTAACAATTCACAAATTTAGGATAATAACCTAAGGACTACAGGCGGTTCTGTAAATCGCAAAAAGGCTAAATCAATATTTACAAATTCAACTTCAAATTCAAATTCAACGTCTGATCTCGTCTCCGGGGCTTAAAGAAATACAGCTCCAAGTAAGCTTGTAACTCTTCAAACTTTACTCTGACTTCTCTAACTCTGCTTCTCTGGCTCTCAACTCAACTCTTCTCTCTTCGGTTTCTCTGCTCAACTCTTAAAGATTGCTAAATAGGTACTATAATTTATAGGCAGGTGGGACGTGTCCTAAAGTAGGACGTGCCTCATTTCTAAAACTCTTACTCAAAGGGAAATGCGTAAACTACAATAAATCTTATCAGTCTAATCATAGGAGAGGGCGGCTGTGCTCAAAATAGAGGAAGCCGTGGTAACTCAACTAAACAATTGTCTAAACTATCTAATCCGTTCAATTTAAATCAACGTTCTTTTTTGTATTTTCAATGTTCATAACACTTAGAGAACTTATTGAAAGAACATTTCTAGGAAAATTTATGTGCACCACCTATTTGTCCTTATTTGATGTACGAAAATCAGTCATATTTGCATGTTAGCATGAGGGATGTAAAAAAGCCGAGTGGCGCCAGGGTTCAAGTAGGTTTTCCTTCTTCTTCAAATGTAGCTTTTTATAGCTATTTATATTTTTTTGGCTCGGGATTCGATAGAATACAGCTTAAATGATATAAATCGTTTTCAAATATTTGCGTTTGGATATTTTTTTGTCTCATGAAAAGGTATGAAATCTTACCACAGGGTACCCGCAACACCAGAATTTTAAATAAAATAATTGCTTTTTATCTATGGATCCGCAAATGGTACCGGTGGGCACCGGTCTCAATATTGATTACCATCCTCAAGGCTATATTTATGCCAAGTTTGGTGTTTTGTCCGCTGTGTATAGATTGAGCTCTTTTTGTGCGCTAAGCGACCCGACTATACAAGGCAATTTCATGTAATATGGCACTACTTACACAAAAGGATTCAGAAATAAGAAGGCATATGACGACGTAGGAAGACTTTGAAAAGCAGGCGTCGTTTTCCCCATTCTCAGCCGCCATTTTGGATTCCTTGAGACAAAGTCAATTTTTCTGCCCTGTCATCTGATTGGCCAATCCGTGCGTCTAAAAATAGCCTGATCCTAGGAAACGCCGTGACACCTATATAGTACCAGAATATGGGGAAGTTGATTGCCCCTACTTATGAGACCCTGGTAGAAAAATATATCCAAAAAAACGTTTCTGTTTCTGACGTCATCGTGACGTCACAAAGACATTTTTTTAAGAATATCGGTCGCTTTTTTAATGTGGACTTTAGAAGCACACTAGCATACACACATTGGCACCAGTCGGGCCAAGACGGGACGCTAGCACAGTCTATTACCCGTGCAGTTCGGCAACCATGGACAGCTGTTTTGTCCTTATAAGGACTCGTCAGCATGGCATAGCCGGTTTGCCTCAGTTAAACTTCATCGGCAAAAAAACTGCAGGGCGACTTCGACTTGAACGAAGTGCTTTAAACCACAGCTTAGATCCATGTGGGATCTAGAGCTGCGACCGGGCTAGCGTGATGCCAATTGTGCGGATCACGCATGCGACCTTTTCTAGTCTAAAACTCCGTCGGATAGCCAAACTATCCTTGCGAGTATGTATACATAAATGTGGACTTTAGAAGCACACTAGCATACACACATTGGCACCAGTCGGGCCAAGACGGGACGCAAGCACAGTCTATTAACCGTGCAGTTCGGCAACCATGGACAGCTGTTTCGTCCTTATAAGGACTCGTCAGCATGGCATAGCCGGTTTGCCTCAGTTAAACTTCATCGGCAAAAAAACTGCAGGGCGACTTCGACTCGGACGAAGTGCCTTAAACCACAGCTTAGATCCATGTGGGATCTAGAGCTGCGACCGGGCAAAATTGGCATCACGCTAGCCCGGTCGCAGCTCTAGATCCCACATGGATCTAAGCTGTGGTTTAAGGCACTTCGTCCGAGTCGAAGTCGCCCTGCAGTTTTTTTGCCGATGAAGTTTAACTGAGGCAAACCGGCTATGCCATGCTGACGAGTCCTAAAAAGGACGAAACAGCTGTCCATGGTTGTCGAACTGCACGGGTAATAGACTGTGCTAGCGTCCCGTCTTGGCCCGACTGGTGCCAATGTGTGTATGCTAGTGTGCTTTTAAAGTCCGCTTTTTTAATACGAATTGATTTTATATGGATTTTATAGATGTTCAAGGATTCGAAAGATAGACTATTTAAAAATGCCGTTAAATGACGTCATATTGTGTTGTTATGGCAACATAATATATCATTTTTTTCCTCTTCGTCAGATAGTGATTCTTTGAAAATATGGTTACGAATTGGGGGCCGAAAGAGCCTCCCCCCTCCTCCCCGGGGGTAAGAGGAAGCCAAAAAATCCTGGTCTGAATAGGGTTAGGGTGTTTACATCATGAAAGATGAATATTTCGCCTACTATGTTTTCTTGTGAGACACATTTTTTGGGGGGACGGACAAACGTACGGACATCGCGTCACGAAAATTCGAGTCGAGGGGTTATATATATTTGCTACCATATTTTTTCTTGTATACTACTCATAGGCTCATACGGCGCTTTGCGTGGGAGCTCCGCTAGAATTTAACTCTAGCTCTTTTACAAAAACTAGCCTGCGTGCAGCCGAAAATAGTTCCATTATATTACCGTCTGCGATTACCAACAGAAAGCTTGTTTAGACCCCCGCGCACCAACCGGCGGAGTAAAGCGATATCTGATTGGCTGTCGTCTGGTTCAAATGTAACGAGCCACGCGGTTGGTCAATATAGCTCCGTTTAATCTCTACATATAATATTGTAATTCCGGCTGCACACAGGCCAACAAAAACATGATAATTATATAATTGTAAATAATTAATTTCTATGGTCTATAGAAAGCTGCAAACATTTTCTTCTGCATGCAAACCTCAATATTTTCCCGTAATATCCTTTGCGAAGATTAACACATTTCCCGCATTTCCCGCGCTTTTTGACCAGTGCTTGTTTTCTGGATGATCTTTGCTGAATCTTTTCGATACCAATAAAATTAAAATACGTAATAAATTACGAACAGCGTTCTCATTAACGCTATTTTCCTAATCTTTAGAATAATAAGATAAGTGTCATAACAATTACATTTATCCTTTACATAACTGTGCCGTTGTCTTGGTTACAGATTTCAATTACCTCGTAACTAAATTATTCATCAAAAAACGGAAGGCCCCTCGCTTTGTATTTAACGGAAATCATTTCAAAAGAGGAGAGTAGAGGTAATAAATGCCATCTCAATCCATTTTCTCAAGTGTGCTCTTAGAGATCACCGTCGCCATGAAAGTCCCTTCTTAAGACCGAAAAATCAACGAAATTTACTACAAGTCACGCAGGTGTAAAGAATCCGAGATCTAACTCTCGCAGGTAAGTGAAGCAATCCGTGCCTTGAGAGGATAAAGTGTAGATAGGTCGAGTCAGTTTGCAAGTATCAAAACCGCAATACTTTGCCTCGCCGGTGGTTCAAAACTTAGTGAGATTTGTTCACACCAAAGCAATAAAATGTTTGTTTTTTTCTATATGGTGTGAAGTTTTAGTGTGAAAAAGAAGTATTAAAAACAAAATCTTACATAACATATTTATTCTTTTCTCTTTCGCTACGCTCAGGCCAATAGAAAATATTTCTAGTTGATAAATAAAAACAACAACAAGCGTTGAGCATGAGCTTCTAATACGTACAGTGCGTTACCCTGCCAGAGTCTCGAGTTTCGTTTGTTTACTTTGCGTCCTTTCAGACTACGAGGAGCGGTCGCTGCGCTCCTCATAGTCAGTCAGTATAGTCAGCGCATGGTAAACGAAAGAAGCTCGAGACTCTAGTACCCAGGGTAACAGTGTGTAAAGTAACTAACGGGTCAACTGACGGGCAGAAATACAATCATCAGAAAACAAGGAAAATTTGACTCGGTTACAAGAAGTGTGCGAAGTCAAGTAAGCTCGAATACATTACGCTGGAGCAATTCTTGGATGAAGTTATGTCAACAACAAAATTCCAATTTTACTTTAGTTTTATCTTCTAACGTTATCTTGCTTTTTTCCCCTTTTTTTGACGCAGTCGCTATGTGCACGACAGTTGGGACATGTCTTGGATGGACCAAATGCCCGACAGTTTTAAATTTATTCAAATGACCCAGTAAACTGTCTTCCTAGTGATTTCAAAGTTTTCTATGTTTGTTGAGAATGGTAATTTTAATAACACTTTTTAGTGATATTTTATTTACGAAAATATCACGGCAAACTGTCTTCCTAGTGAGTTCAAAGTATTTTATATTTGTCGATAAAGGGTAAGCGAATCTGAAATCAGATTCAAATAAAAAGAAAAGTGATACAATTCATTAAACATCCCATATATACACCGAAACTCGATTTTGATTCGCTTGCCCTTTCTTATTAAGAATAGGAAATGTCAATCTTTTAACGATTTTATAGTGTATACAAGCAAGGCAAAGCATTCAATTCCGACAGCAAAGCTCAATTAATTTGAAATCGTTTGCCCTTTCTCGACAAATATAGGATACTTTGAGCTCACTTGGTTTATTGGCTTATTTGAATAAATTGGAAACTCTTGGGTATTTAGTCCATTGAAGACCTATCCCGACAGTTGTAGGAGATAAAATCCAGTGTCACTTTGACAATTATAGGTTATTTCACGGTTTGTGAGCGCGTACGGTCTTTATCCACGAGTTGTGTAAAACAAACCAACGAACGCAGCGAGCTAATTATTAAATTCTCACTATGTATATAATAAATAAAATACAGCATGGAAAGTGATTTGTACAGTTTTTATTCACGCGTTGTTTTGTATCAAAAGAACTTTCAGTTTTTATTTACTCGTTGTTTTGTATCAAAAGAACTTTTTTGAGCTCCATTGTGCGAGAGAATGAAATTTTACTATGAAAATTGAATACAAAGCGTTTAAAATAGAAGAGAATAGATTTGCTACTCTCAATGAGCAAACTGAGACACATCAAGGAGTTTCGTCGAGCGTCGAACAAACGAAACGATTTTGCTCGCAAGTGAAAATAATGATATAGCCAATCAGAACGCCGATACGGCGTTTTTCACTAGTGAAAAAACATGTACGACCAATCAGCTGGCTTCTCAAGCGCGAAGAGACTAGTTTTATCACAATGGTTTTTGGCGTGTAAAACTCGGTATGCATATAATAATGATTTTATAGTATAATACAAGCAAGGAAAAACGTTCAATTCCGACTACAAAGCTCAAATTAGATTCGCTCGCCCTTTCTCGAGAAATATAGAATACTTTAAACTCACTAGGTCGACAATTTACTGTGATATTTTCTTAAATTGAGGGCTATAGACATTTAGCACCGTATTTAGAAAAAAAAAATAACTAAAATTACGATTTTATGGTGTACACAGACAACGGAAAACATTCAATACCGCCAACAAAGTTAATTTCAGATCTGTTTGCCCTTTGTCAACAAATATAGAATACTTTGAACTCACTAGGAAGACAATTTACTGGGTTATTTGAATAAATTAAAAACTGTCGGGCATATAGCTACTGCGTTTTTTTAAACTAAACTACATTAAATCGCCGTCCCGTCGAAAGATAATCCAACCATAAAGACAGGTGGCTGTACAGAAAGATAAAATTCTAAAAGACCGAGTCTTTATTTTTAATTAGTTCCAGATTGATTTTGCATACGACATGCTTCCCGTGAGCAAGGAATTCTGCGCGCAAGAAATGTTAAATCATTGTACATCTTTCCCCATAGAGGTCCATAAATAATCTAGCTTGATGTATGTTGAAACTGCCATGCAGTGAAGAAATGCTGCGTAACACAGACCCTAAGGAGACGGCTTTGGAACAAATTAACCAGTTCCTCCAAGAGACTACTGCGCATGGCTTTGGGCGACTAGGCGCGACCGCTGGCTCAAAATGGCGACTCTACTGGGTGATGTTTTGTCTTGCGGCTTACTGCGTGTTTGTGTGGCAATTGGTGGGCCTTGTCAATCAATACAACAGCAAACCAATCAAGACAAGAATGCAGCTGAAACATGCCCAGGTACCGTAAACGTTCCCCCTATTCTCCGAATTCAAGAAATAAATTCTCAGCAGTGGCTGATCCGGGGGGGTGGTGGTGCCCCCCCTTACTTACCAACCCACGCTCATGGTTGTAAACTGTATGTCAAGTAGGGAATTTAAGCAATTACAACGGCGACTGCAGGGAGAACGAGTTTCGAAAATAAAAATCTTTAATGCCTTGAGTCTATTGTTTCTTATATTTAAGAAAAAATGAAGAAGGATAGTATAGTTTTCAGCGCATACGACCCCGCCCTCACTAAACCGTGGAGCTTAGAGTTGTCACATATCGAAAAAAAAAAAAAACGGCTGGAATGTATCAGGCAAAATCCATTTCAGAGTGCATTTCAGGTATGGCTCTTTGAGTTTTCCATTGTTTACTGCCGTTGCGGTTCGTGTTGCCGTCGTGGTTGTCACCAGTTCCGGAGGGCCGAAAGAAAACCTCAACCGACAAGAGACAAAAGAATCTGCAAAAGAATCCGCGCTTTTTAACTGGCCATCCACTCTAAATTACCTGTCACAACCTCAAAACAATTCTGGTAGACACGCTGCTTTTAAAATTTTGAAATATTTTTCGCGTTTTCCGTTAAAAATCATCGGAGATTGTTACCTAATTGACCGGAAGTAAACTGGTGATAATGCGACTTTAAATTGCATCGTATCTCTACTATGATTGGTTCTCATGGTCGCATGTAAGGCGCATCAGGTGGGTACATAGATACTCGCGGCCATCTATTCCTTATGTAATAAGAATTAATACACCGAGGTACTAATGATAATTCTATTCTTTCACAGAAACTCGATTTTCCGGTAGTGACCATATGCAACATGAACGTACTGCGAGCGAGCCGGTTGCCCCCCAAACTGCGGACAAAATTCGATCAAATCATCAACAATACAAAAAGTAAGCTTGCTGTAATGATGCGATAGAACAGACTTCGCTTCCCGGCCTCAAATAATAACAAATCCCGTTCCCCATTTTGCAAGTACAGGAACTGATATAACCCTCTACTTACTTGTTGAATCTAATACCTATTATCATTTTATTATTAGAAACAAGTCCGAGAAATTCCAGCAATTCAAGAAATGCGTTCGTTGATCCCCAAGATCTTTCCTTCGAAGAAACGAAAAAGTTTGAAATTTTACACGCCGTGACGGCTCATGATGACTACAGGGAACTCGTGTCCGCTGCACATCAACTTGAAGACATACTTCTCTCGTGTAATTTCAATGGTGTAAATTGCAGGTATCGGTCTGCAATTGGTGGACTCGGGGTGTGAAGTAGAGGACGGCAGCTTAAGAGATTACGGAAATCCACAGATTTGCTTTCCGTCAAATGTTTTATATTGTGATTACACTTGTTATTCCACACGCACAGGAAGTATATATATAAACATATTATCCATTAAAAATTATATATTATGGCATTCTTTACACTGCAAATATCCTTTGGGTGGAAAACCTTTTCAGGATCATCTTAAACTATATGTTTTCCTGTTTCAAAAATCCTTAGTCCACCTATGGAAGGTGAAGGGGCGAGGGGAAGGGGGGGGGGGGGGGGGAGGAGTAAGATTTCGCCAGGCTAAGGATATGATCACTATTTGTTTAGTAGTAATAACACATTTCTGTACCAGTTCTCTGTATTGATAGTATTGGATTTATTATTGAATTATAGAAATTCCAACGACCCAACTATACCAACATCTTGGACACAAACCTGGAACGATAATTTTGGAAACTGTTACATGTTTAACTCTGTTAAAACACACAATGGCGAAAAGGTTGATCTGTATTCGTCATCCGTACCAGGAGAGTTACATGGTGAGATATTGAGAATAGGTAAAAATATCTAGTAAAGTGGATTTGTTAAGGCGACATACTACAGCAACAAAAGTTCTACACCTCTTTCAAGAACGCGCAAGAACAGACACAGAATCTAATTGCTTAGAGAACGACTCCGTTTATTTGATTTCATGACATGCTCTGTCTTATCGAATACAAAAAAATATTTCTCTCCTTTTTTTTTTGGATCTCTACACATCATAGCATATTAAACTTTTCCAAATGATAGGCAGATAATTTTGGGATGTATAAAGGTGTATTCAGATGACTTTAGCCAACGCCTTCTCTATGCAATAAGATTCTGTATCTGTTCTTGCGCGTTGAATACGCATCCCGGCGTTACGAATACGTGTAACATTTGATAGATAAGCATACCTTGTTAATTTGCATTTGTCGGAAAAGATTCGGAAACTAACCAAGCGAAGTGTGATCACATTCCATTCCGCACTCAAGACAATAGCTATAGAAAAGGACCAAAACATAGAGGTCCGAGGGAAAAGAGATGGAATTATGCGTCGTTTAGGGTCGATAAAAAGATATGAAGGAGGTTTTGAATGAATCCTCAATTTACACAGCATGCTAATTAATCATCAAAGTATTCAGTCAACGATTTAGAAAAACATTGTACGTGGGGATTGGATATGAGACGCATTTTTATTGTTGCAGCGCCGAATGAAGTGGTAGCTCTCTAAGATGGCGAGGCATCATCAACGTTATAAGAAAGAAATCTCGCGATCTAAAAACATTTAATTGGTTTTGGCATCAATTCTCAGAATATAGGTATCAAGCAAAGTACTAGACAGGTTTGGTTGACGAATTTACCTCCCTGGACGAAGTTGTGTTGGTCTAAATAATATGGGTTAATATTGTATACATTAAACCTCAAAAAACAACTTCGTTCATTTTCTCAAAAACGCTCATGTGAAAATCGTTCAAAATCACCCCGCAATTGGAAAACAATAGTATCTTCAAGCTCCATGGATTTATTTTATTCAAACTTGCGATCTGGAAGCAGCATTATTGGTATTAGATTAGGTAGGGTGACGTCATATCTTGGAGAGACCACGCCCTACTATAAAAAAATTTCAAAATATATCAACTTTCATCCTTCCTTGGTAATGTAGTGCATTTATATCTACAAATCAGTGCAATGCGCCCGTGTAGCAAAAGCGCAAAGCTGAGAGGTGTCGAACTTCTGGTATTGTAGTAAGTCGCCTTAAAATTAGGTCTATTCCTATCTTTTTTGGTGCAAACAACACCCCCATTGGACCAAAATGTGGGTAATTTCTTGATGAAGTCAAATACTAAGAATAGGTCTTTCATTTAGGGCTTTCTCTTGTGACTGAAAGTCTTTCATTCAGGGCTGACTCTGCAACTGATGAAAGTCTTTCATTCAGGGCTGACTCTGCAACTGATGAAAGTCTTTCATTCAGGGCTGACTCTGCAACTGATGAAAGTCTTTCATTCAGGGCTGACTCTGCAACTGATGAAAGTCTTTCTTTTAGGGCTGACTCTGCAACTGAACATCGAACAAAACGAGTATTTGGAAGGAATTTCTGAGGTTGCTGGGATGAAGGTGACCATCAGTGATCAAGGAGTCTTACCCTTCCCCGGACAACAGGGCATTAGAATCATGCCCGGTCAATCTACTGGAATACAAATGACAAAGGTTAGTGAAGCACAGCGTACAAGGTATTAGAAATCATGTCCGGTCGGACTACCGGAACACAAATGACCAAGGTAAATAAACTAGAAGTCACCCTCGATCACTAGAAAAAGGGACCTCATGTCAAATGTCGCTTATAAAGAAGCTACAACCGGGCCAATACCTTAGTTTCTTTATCTGTAAATCTATATTGCAAGGCGATAACATGTTAACCTTTAATAATGTGCTCCTATACACCCTTAAAACCATTTTCCTCGACCGTTTTATCACTGCATTTCTGACATTAAATTGGTCCTAGAACGTGTGGACTCAGGTACCTATATTTGTAGATATCACTTAATTATTTTACAATTTGTTTGATTGAATTAGTTTATTTATTCTAAGGGTGGTGTTACGCACGGGGCACCGCGTCCAGTGGAAACTTTAACCCCTTTTTTGTATATTTTCGTATTTTTTTAACAAAATGGGCCCGCCTTTTCAGTTACAGACAAGGCGTATCGACCCATTCAAGAATAGGAGTTGTGAAAGCAGTAACGAAATGTCTGACAAGAACTTGTTTTTCGGCTACAACATGACATATTCAATAATGGTAAGTACTAAATAAGCCCTTGATACAGCAAATGCTCTTACTATGCCCCTTCGCTGTAAAATACTAAAACAGATTAAAACGAGATAGTCAGGGAACGGTCAATTACTGGTGGAGGACAATTTTGCAAAACTCTGGGCTAAAAAAATTTGCCCCACCCCTCAAATCTAAGCCCAAAAATCGTGACCCCCCCTAGACAGGACGCCCCGAAATTTGCACTCCCCCACCACCACCTCCACATTTTTATATTCAATAGTTATGTCTCTTTTAAAACCACAGAGAGTTGATATACATACTGTGTGTAGCTGAATATAACCTTTTCTAAAATATAGATCAGCTAGCATGGTAATTTTGTCCTATTAAATTTAAGTATGAATCTTCACTTTCGCTAGTTTAAGAGTGGCACAGAGAAATACGACAAATACCGGTGTGGCTAGAAAAAAAAATTACGTCGTCGACGACGTTAATAAAGACATTTAAGTTTAGGTTTCGCAACATTTTAAAGTATTCGTTTTGCTCAATTGATTCGAACGGGCAGCTTTGTCTTTCAACCATGAGAGGGATTCTCAAAATTTATTTATATAAAGGCAAGATTGGTACCTGAACAATATTGAACTAGATATACAATGGTAGGAAACATTGTAAACTTTATAAAATATTAAGTTCAACAATGACTCTCTTATTATATTAAAACCAGACACCCACCTTTAATGACAGCCCCCAAAAATGCCTCCCCCCCCGACTCACGTCTGACTCACGCAGACAGGAATACATAAGATGGCAATTCTATCATCAATATGTTTACCAATCAGGGTGTTTCCAAGGAGGGAAATTCTTTTTCATCTTAAGCTGGTATACTTTAACTTCTCTTTTTCTCTGGACACTCCATTAAGAAAAAGCAGCAAAAACACCCTTAGCGTGAGCCCCACCAGAGGGATAGCATTTGGTAGTGTTTTATACCCTAAAAGATCAGCCGATCGACACCGTGTGTCTACTTTTATGGAGGTTCCCTCACCCACCTCGCCTACTAGGCCACTGCCTGACTGACCTCTAGGTGGTATTTTTGTATGACATCACACTTTGCGGTACACAGTTATTCCGAAATGTGAACCTTTCATGTCTGTTTTGTAGGCGTGCAAGTACTCTTGTCTGAACGCGAGAAAAATTGAGAGGTGTGGCTGTACAAATTACAACACCCCTGAGATGCAGAAACGGAATATCCCCTTATGCAACAGGCTAAATAGCACAATAAGTAAGTGTATGTATGTGTTTGGTGTGTGTGTGTGTTCGGAATGAGAGGGGGGGGGGGGGGGGGTGGTTATGCGGCTGTTCTAATAAACTATATATATCTATCTTACAACACCCCTGATATGCAGGAGTGAGATATATCATTATGCAACACCCTAAGAAGCACCAAAGTAAGGGGATGGAGGAAGAGAGTCTGGGTCAAAATGACTTTAAATTTGCCCCGACTTGGGTTTTTGATTTTACTCCCTCGTGATTTGACAAGAAAGCACACATATTTCGAGGCATAAAACAATGGATTGTTTGGTAGCTTAGCTGTTGCCATTGGATGTCGTATGTCGCGGCCGCGATCGTGGGTTTAAAATTTGATGTCTTTTTGCACTTACGCACAAATTTTTAAACTTAAGGCAGCTATAACAGACAATTTTAAGAAAAACATGCACATAATGCTCAACACCTACTCTTGAGTTTTTCATCACGTTAGCCTACGAATCGGGCGTGTCTTCAACAGAACGAGCTGATGATTAGCCGGGCATTCTATATTTGTTTTCTGTTGTTTTGGGTTTCCTGTCTATCCAGCCCCTCTAGCCTTACTTCTGACCCTTATCACCCCCCACCCAACACCACCCTTCCACCACTATGATGAAGCAAGCCACAACAAGCAACCCTCTTCAGCTTTTAAATAGTTCGAAGTGCTTATTTTAATTTCTGTGCAGTTGATTGTCTGAACCAAGCTTACAACACGTGCTTTTTATGCAGTTGATTGTCTGAACATAACTTACGACACGTTCTTTTGTGCAGTTAATTGCCTGAACAAAGCTTACGACACGTGCTTTTTGTGCAGTTGATTGTCTGAACAAAGCTGGAGACGCGTTCTTTTTGTGCAGTTGATTGTCTGAACAAATCTTACGACACGCTCTTTTTGTGCAGTTGATTGTCTGAACAAAGCTTACGACACATTCTTTTTGTGCAGTTGATTGTCTGAACAAAGCTGGAGACGCGTTCTTTTTGTGCAGTTGATTGTCTGAACAAATCTTACGACACGCTCTTTTTGTGCAGTTGATTGTCTGAACAAAGCTTACGACACATTCTTTTTGTGCAGTTAATTGTCTGAACAAAGCTTACGACACGCTCTTTTTGTGCAGTTGATTGTCTGAACAAAGCTTACGACACGCTCTTTTTGTGCAGTTAATTGTCTGAACAAAGCTTACGACACGCTCTTTTTGTGCAGTTGATTGTCTGAACAAAGCTTACGACACGCTCTTTTTGTGCAGTTGATTGTCTGAACAAAGCTTACGACACATTCTTTTTCTGCAGTTAATTGTCTGAACAAAGCTTACGACACGCTCATTTTGTGCAGTTGATTGTCTGAACAAAGCTTACGACACGCTCTTTTTGTGCAGTTAATTGTCTGAACAAAGCTTACGACACGCTCTTTTTGTGCAGTTGAATGTCTGAACAAAGCTTACGACACATTCTTTTTGTGCAGTTAATTGTCTGAACAAAGCTTACTACACGCTCTTTTTGTGCAGTTGATTGTCTGAACAAAGCTTACGACACGTTCTTTTGTGCAGTTAATTGTCTGAACAAAGCTTACGACACGCTCTTTTGTGCAGTTGATGGTCTGAACAAAGCTTAAGACACGTTCTTTTTGTGCAGTTGATTGTCTGAACAAAGCTTACGACACATTCGAAGACGGCTCCTGTGAACGGGAGTGCCCACCATCCTGTTCGTAAGTAGATGCGATAAGTGAGCTTTAAAAGAGCACTCTAGCTATACACACATTGGCACCAGTTGACCCAAGGACGGACAGACGGATCCGGGTCCGCACATTAAAGTTTGGCATCACGCTTTAGCCCGTTCGCAGCTTCGATACAACCTGTATATATCAAACGCGGTGTATATCAAACACTTTGTATTAGTCGAAGTCGCCCTGCAGTTTATTGCCGATGAAGTTCATCAAAGACTTTTAAAGCAAGCTTTTTGATATGGTGTTTTGCAGGGAAGTATCTTTTGACTTGACCGTATCATCCGCGAGATGGCCAGCGAGGTCATACGAGGTGAGTCATGGCGGTCTAGCCTAACCCTAGCGTTCTCTCGGGATTCCTGTTGTTGGCTTGGAGGCAAGAGGAACTGAGGCTATGGAATCCCGTAGCTCAGTTTGTTAGCGCGTCATCGTATGGGGCACGTGTATTGTACACGAGTTGCGTCACAACAGAGCTGAATACCAAGGTGTCCTCTTGAAATGGCTCTTACACCTTTAATTCACAAAGATTCGCAGAGAATCCTGCTTTATTTCACACAGACTCGCTGAGTGTTTATTCATCTTTAGTGACAGCCATTTAGAATCGTTTTCCACTTGGTTCCTGGGGCCTGTATCCAAAATACCACAGGCACTCACGCGTGCTCGCCCTAGTTTCGCATTGACCATATGTACACTTGGGACGTTGGATGCGTATGTTGGATAGTGTGTCTAGGCTTGTCGATTCTGCTTTGAAAGTTAAGGACTAGAAAGGACCGCGGGGAAGTTAACAAGGAGTTTGTTTCGCAGAAAACAAAGTTAAAGACCCTACAGACGGAATATGGTATCAACATGACAAAGGAAGAAATGTTGTGAGTACTACTTGACCGAAACAGGGGAGGGGGGGGGGGGCGTAGCCTGATCCTTTCTGTTTGGGGAGGAGGGGGGGGGGGGGGGGGGAGGAAGCTGATGAAATAAAAGCTGATGAAATCCTGACTCAATAAGATGTGGGTGTGGATCAACCAATTGTCACCCCTCACCTGCTAGCTACGGTTATGCTAGTTATGATGATGTTCTCTATATACTTCTAAAATAAGATCTCCATAATGGTCAGTCATGATTCTATATCAAAATTGGGCTTATTCCACCTCGTCTCCTTGCTGTAGGTGGCTAAATATGCCTATTTTTTAAGAGTTCGAGTTCTAAATAAAATAGCAAGCTCATCATCGAAATACTTTGTCAATAGGTCAGTATTTTACCTGGCTTGTTGTTAGTTCACAGTAAACGTATTGTAGCCTGTTTAGCTCTTTCAATGGGCCAAAAAACTTGGGCTAGATTGGGGTCTGAAATGGCCATACTGAAAGCGGTTTAAGGTGAAGTGAATCTTCTGAGAGTTCTATAGCTCGTGTTTTATGAACGTCTTGTATAAAAAGGGTAATTAGATCGTTTTACTGCAAAATCCTTAAAAAATGGATTTTGCAAACCATGTAATTTCATTAACATGCGCGCGCTAAATGTGGCAATCTTCGGACATCAAGCCCGTACCCAGGGGGGTGCAGGGGGTGCGAACGCACCCCCCCCCCCACAAGGTCCAAAAGTCCACTTTTGTTCTCAACGTCTAGACATGCTATTTGTAGACAAAGCTAAGAATCATAAGCTAGATCCCTTTTGTATGTAGCCAAATCCAAAAATAAACATCCCGTGGAGATACTGCAAAGGCGTGCTTCAAAGGCAGCCTTGGTGGTTAAATTTTTATCAGAGAACTCCCTCCCTCTCCCCTCCGGAAAAATTAGGTCCACCCTTTCGGATTTCGCCCCCTCCCCCCCCCCCCCCCCCCCCCCCTAAGAAAAATCATGGGTACGGGCCTGGACATTGTTCCAAGTCTAATCCGATCTATTAGCAAGGGCGGAGTATCTTTTATACATGGTAGTTTCCATTGTTGTTCCATTGTTATACATGGTAGTTTCCATTTCCATTCCTTTTTCCTCTTAACTTTCATCAGTTTCTTGGGTGTGAGATACGCCCGCATGTGTCAATAATGTAATGCTTTATATTTTACATTGTTTCTGTTTAGTGAGAACATTGCACAAGTCCATGTGTACTACGGGGAGCTTGACTACTTACTAGTTCAGGAGACGTTAGCATACACGGTATGGTCATATACATACCTGCATACCTGCCTGCCTGCTTCTAATGCGAATCCTTGCTTTTTTTCTCTCTAGTTCATGAGCCTGCTATCGGATATCGGGGGTCAGATGGGGATGTGGATTGGAATCTCGGCTTTAACATGCGCAGAGCTGATCGAACTCGTCTGTGTCATCCTGGCGAACATGAGTAACAGATCTAAGAAAATAGTACACATTAATAGTTTTCGACCTGAAAAGTTGGGAGGAGTCGAGACAATAGAAAAAGGAGGAGAAAACAATAGAACAGGAGGTGCAAGGGGGAGTAGGAACAATAGAACAATAGAACAGGAGGTGCAAGGAGGAGTAGGAACAATAGAACAATAGAACAGGAGGTGCAAGGAGGAGTGAGGAGCAATAGAACAATAGAATGGGAGATGCAAGTTAAATCTAGTCTCATAATGACGGTTATGTCGCATAAGCGTCAATATGAGGCTTTGTTTTCGATAATACCGAAAATTATTGTTTACGAAAGGATTAATATATAGATTTAAGCACTACCTAAAAGCGTAGCTCCAAACAACAAAATTTTTGCTTATTTTCGCTTAATAATTTAAAAAATATTAAATATTATTATTATTATTTCTGTTTTTGACGAAGTCAACGATTTCACAGATCCCGCGACAAACTTGTTATAACCCCTTCCAACAACATCTACAAATTTAGTTGTCATACGATGTTTCGGCGATGATGTCACATGAATGAAGTCGCGTGACCAGCTCACTGCACCCAACTTGAAACATTCATCACACCTACCGAGTTTTGTTGTCACACAATGTTTCTTCAATGAAAACTAAATATTTTAAATTTGATGACGTCAGCATTTTTTGGCTTTAAGTTACGCCATTGATGACGTCAAAATCACATGACTATATTGGTGCACCCCTTGACCCCTTATGACACATACCAAGATTGGTTGATATATGATGTTTTATTCATGATATAAGGATATTTTTGTTCTTAATAAAATCGGAATAGTTAGTTAGTGACGTCCTCGAAAACGTCACAAATCATCTGACCATATTTTTGCACCCCCTGTGACACAATCATGGCACCTGCCGAGTTTGGTTGCCATATGGTGTTTCCTCGTGAAATATAAATATTTTTTATTTTGACGTAAGCAAATTTTTGCTTCTATTGACGTCAACGATGATGTCACCAATCTCACGTGACCACAGTTTTGCACTTCCCTTGACACATACATGACAACTGCCAAGTTTGGTTGTCATACGATGCTTTTTAGGGACGGATGAAAGGACGGACATCGAGTCACGAAAACTCGAGTCGGTGGGTTACCAATATTTGTTACCATATTTGTTTTATACACCACTTTTTCTTAGGTATGGAGCTCCGCTATCATTAGTTTCAATAACAATAGACGCGTGAAACATTTTGAGGTTATTAAGTATATCACATATATCCAGGAAAGAAAACGTATATCACATCCCCAAAAAATGTCTTCATAAAAAAAAAAAGTGTAACTTATCTTTACTATTCTAATACGACCCTATAGGGTATACGCTATTTAAATGAACTCTGTGTAGCTCTAAGTAGGCAGGCCCAAACACCACAGTCAATAAATTGCTTGGATGATCACTTAGTTATACAGAAAGTATTTAATTCTTCTTGTTAATACACGTGTTGCGGGTAGTATATTTGTCTTACAGCATGCTTACATTGTGCGTAAGAGGGATCGACAAAAAAGCGGAGATACACCATGTTAAGTATGATTTTTTTAAAAATCCAAATTGGGTAGAATAGAGACTATAAAAAAAAATCCCTCTGTGCTTTGTTTTGCTAAACGCGAGCTATGAACCCATTCTATTCTAAAACCACCCTGAAACTCGGGGACAGTGGAATGTTTCCCGATCGAAGCCTATATCGACGTTTGAGTTTTTCGATCATAGGCCCTAACTGCCTTGTGAGCGTCATCGTCCAACATGCCTTTAAATGTAACCGTTTCTAACTGGACTTGAGGGTTCATCGGGTGTATATTTCAAGGGTCCAGGCAATGATGAGAATGGTGCCCTGAAACTCGGGGAAAGTGGGAGTAACACGATGTAATGCGCAGTTTTTATTGATAATTGCTCAATATAAATGCAATAAATTATTATTATTATTATTATTATTATTATTATTATTATTATTATTATTATTATTATTATTATTATTATTATTATTATTATTATTATTATTATTATTATTATTATTATTATTATTATTATTATTATTATTATTATTATTACCCTACCTCCGCGCTTTGGCATTTACATCTTTTTGTTTGCCGCTGTTTTGTGACTTGAATCCGAAAAAAAAAAACACCCTATTTGCACAAATACCATGGAAATTTTCATTCTAGCATCAAGGATACAGGCAGTTGCGGTTGTAGTACTTTGAGAATTGCAAGATTTCAAAAACGTGAACAAAAAAACAGGCTTCAGAGACTTCATTCAAAATAAAGAGCGGAAAAACTCGTTCTTCAAACACAGCTTTCGCTCTACTTGCTGCTTCTTCATGGTTTCTCAACATTCATTATCTTCCTAATTGTCAAACAAAATATGTAAGTTGATATTGATTTTTGTGAATATTCCGGTTAATTGAGAAGGAATCCAAGAAAAATACATTTCGTAAAACTGCGAGGGAATGCATTTTTGTGATGATCAAAGCCAGCAAGCTGAAGTATCTGAGCTTCTCTAATAGTGAGAAAATAAAGAGGGAGATATTACTGTACTTCTTTGATGTTGTTTCTAGACATTTCTATAACTATTTTAATATACTATTTTAATTACACAAGCTGGAGTCGGGATTTGTATCAAACGCGGTATCACAGCCATTTTCGCTCGTCAATATTTTCTTTCTTCTCGACTTAACTTCGCCGCTCAGACAAACAAAACAGTCAAGTTATTCAGGGATTTAGCTTTCTGTGAGTATATTTGCCAATTTTGCTTACTTAAGTTAGACTTGTTTTCTTCTATTTTACGTGATCACTTTTCATTCCTATCGACGCGCGGGTAATACCAAAGTGTTCCTCTTATCTATGCTCTCTTGAGATCATTGATTATGATGACATAAGATCTTTAGAAAGTGCGAGGCTTTGGTTTTGTTTAGCATGCTAGGCTTTGGTTGTGCCTTTGGCTTCACAGCCATCAGAATTGTAGTAACTCTAGGTTAGGGTCTTGTGGGTTTCTTGTATTTTTTATTAGAATTCCGAATAAACTAACTTTCCACTACAATTTTCAATATTCTGCGAACTGGTGTCGATAATAGTGTCTAACTGCTAAATTTTGCATCCCATTTGGCACCTCGAATTATTACATTTCATACTCTTTGAATGATAAGCGTCTTACAAAAAAAATTTTAAATGAAAAATGAACAAATAAAATTAGCAGATGTTATAGGTTGAGGAGCAGGGATGGCTTCTGTCATGCTTATATGCTGGTATATCAAGTGACTCAAAGAATCCCTTTCTAACGGTTAATTCAAACAATAGCATCCTAGCCGACTCTCCCAGAGGCGGATCCAGAATTTAAAAATGGGGGGGGGGGGGGTGGATAAATGGTCCAGTGGTTCTTGGTAGGTCACATAGATCTAACTACTTCATGCTGTATTGGATTTGTCCCGACAGCAAAGTCAAGCAGGCAAAGGCACATGGGCCGTCTCAGATATTTATTTTCTTCAAACAAAGTGACTTTTGATTTTTGATCTTTGAAAAGGGGGTGGATATCCACCCAACCCCCACCCCCTGTACCCGCCCCTGCTCTCCAGAGTTTCGGGCTACTCAACCGAGTAACAGATAAACTTCCAATTAAAAGAAAAAAAAAAGGAGTACGTGAATTTAATCGTGTGTGGTAATTTTTTTTTCAACGTTTTCTAACAAAAAGACCGCAGTATTTTTAATTGTAAACGATAACAGGAGTGGCAGTGTATTATTTAAATAAAAGCGCTTCAATGAAGCCGGGAGCGGTTCCAGCTGTTGGAAATGTTGGACGAAATCGCAAAAAATAATGGATACCGCAGTAACTGCACTAGTTTTTTTTTTTTTAAAGACGGCGTAAGAGTTGAGTAGTTTGTGTATAAGGTTTGCACAGTTTAAAAGATATTCAATCATCTTTGCGGCACAAGTTCGTACTTAAAAGGACTTTAACAGATATATAGATATTATACATTACTTTTTTTACTAGAAAATGTAATATGCTTCTATTAAAGCCTCCAAAAATGGAATCACCAAGAATCAAAAGGGAATTGGAAAAAAAAAACACCCTTTCATGACAAAAGCGAAGCATTGTAAATAGTTAATATTAAATTGATTTTTATCAATATGCTGTTCTGACTGAAAATGTTCACTCGCCCCCAACCAATCAATCATTTCACAATTTTTAATACTTTTCTGATTGGTTATTGCGCAAAGTCCAGACAGTTCAGTTATCAGCTTACAGGCAACATTGTGTTTATGGGTTCCGTCCAAGAAGTTCGGCCGTCCTTAGGTGTTCAAACTATATATGAGGTGTTTAAAGGCTGCAGGTAAGAAACCAATGATACTCCACTTATATTGCGTAAGTTTTATCACTTTTTAAACACATACTCTTGTTATTTTTTTTACTAAATTTGAATATTTAAAAGAAGGCGTATTGTTTATAAGCAAAGCGCAGATTTTTCGAAATCCGCTATATTATACTATAGGAAGTTTGCTTTGGTTACTTTCTGAGTGATGCAAGATAATAAATTTTTGCGAATTAATTTGAAATGAAAGGCGTGGCCTTTCAATCGGTTTCAAATAGAACTTTAATGCAACATTTTGTGAATATCGTAAATTCAATGAAAAAAGAAATAAATAAAATAAGCAGATGTTTTAGAGTTGAGGAGCAGGGATGGTTTCTGTCATCACTCCTTTCAAAATTATATTTTTTAACTGCTGTGAGGTGCGGTAAAATATATCGTGAGCGAGGTTCCTTTTTTTTCCTGCCCAAATTGTATGAATTTACCTTTTTGGAAAGCGTACAAATGCCATTAAATGTTCCCAATAACGGCTAAGAGTACTACAATTTTTCGGGTGCAAATAAACTAGTCTTAAACAAACCATAGTCTCGTCAGTACATTCATATCTTTGGGCAATCTTTATTTCTCGAGCTCTAACATTTCAAAATGGTTAGAAACGATAAACAATATTAAAAGTTTCCAATTAGCGTCAAACATAACGGGCTTGGGGCGCAAATAAACTAGTCTTAAACAAACCCAAGTTATGGGAACGAGACTCTAACAGATTCATATCTTTTTGTTATCTTTATTCATCTAGTTCTACAATTTTAAACAAGAAAAAAAGTATAAACTTAAGCCTATTAAAGATAGAAGGATGGAACAGGGTAGGACAATTTTGCTTTGCTTCTCGCAAAAATGATAACTTGATTAGCAAGATGTGTTCACGTTGGGAATTTGAAGTACATTTAAAAGTCTAACAAAATTCAGAATGTCACCCTCGCGGAACTAATTTGTATAAGCGTTGAAATTGAAACCAAACTTTCTATTGAATACTCGAGAGGGTTTAAGAGTAACCAGAGCCCTCCCCGCAATTTTCTGATAACTGGCTTAAAGATAACAAGAAATATAAGTCAGGAAACCATGGATGAACATTGGATCCGGTCCCCCATTTCTTGAAAACCTTGCTTGCCCCCCCCCCCCCCCCCCCCCCTCCCTTTCTGGAACTCCTGGTTCCGCCTATGGACGATGCTCAAGAATGTTTCCTTTGTCTTATCGTGATTCTATCCCCTATATAAGAGAGAAAAGTTAATCATTTTCACAGGAGGCTTCAGAACCATAATTATAGCCATCTGTACAGGCAACCGTCACCTGGTTACATGAACTTTTCCGATATATTATTTAGTTGTTAGGGGCATGCCTCCATTTTGACACAGTAAAAACGAAAAAACAACAAAATCTTCCTAACCATGATAGAAAACAGAGGATGGGACTAGGTTCACATCAATTCTTAGTTTTTTTTTCACTCTTTATTACTTCCTTTTTTGTTTGTCCCATTAGTGGCACTGCTATCTGTTTTCTAGAGACATTGAGTTATATTAAAAACGAACAGCAATGCAAATTTCGAGTTTTTTCGCCTTTTTCTAATAAGATATGATTCGTGTAACTATATTTTCTATTTAAGAATTTCATTCTCTAATAGTTTAGTTTCTTTAAATGAACGTATTTTCATCCGATTAAAACTGTTAACGCCATCTACAAAATGTCAACCCTGAGCAACCTTTCTTCATAAGAGTGACATCCGGCATTATTTTTCGAAATTAAAACACTTTTAGGAGTAAACCACTTGAGCATCAATTTCAATGATAGAGTTTTTCGCGCCATATGCTGTTCTGATATGCTATATGATATATGATATATGCTATATGCTATCCTTCTATAGCAGGACGTAATCACAAGATTCTGGACAATTCTACTCTTTATATTATTACCTGCCAAAATGCCACCTACATCACCCACAAATGTAATAACTAATAACTAGTACATATTGAGTTTAGCTTTTTTTGAAAGACAAACAAGGCAATAAAAAATGCCTATCTTATATTTTTTTAGCTTATTTAACCATGCGTTAGTTTTAGCTGATATTATCTGAAAACATAACACAAATATATTTTAAATATTAAAAAGACAGGTAATATCTCATATCACTTTTTACAGCATAATGAAAACTGTTCTCCTCGCCCTACATATCACTTGTCTTCTGGCCTTAGCTTCATCGAGCCCGCAATCCTTCTGTCCAGCATCCATCCATTCAGAAGGCGCGCGCATCACTCAAATTGACCTTGCCCTGCGGAGCAAGCATGTGAAAAAACGTCTTGAGGGTCAAAGTCAGATATCATGTAGTCAGCGGTGTCTGCAGCAAGACTGGTGTATATCGGTTAACTACGAAGTGTCTCGACGGGAAGGAGGAGCCTGCGAGTTGAACACATACGGAGTTGAGATGTTGGCCCATGCAAATCCCCAAAACCCGGAGTTTCAAACGAAAAAAGGATGGATATACTCACAGCTAAGGTCCGCTCAAGTAAGTTTATTGTAATTACTCGATTGCTAGAATGCTTTGATTTGTATTGAGATTTTACTAATATCCTTGTGACCTGTGATTATAAGGACATTGTGTTCCATTTAAATTGGCTTGCTCTATTTTGTAGCAATTTTACATTAGGTTTCTGCCTTACGTTTAACTGATCGCGAAGCGTTAGTGTATAAATTTTAGGCCTGATTTTCGGACAGGTTCAGAGATCCGATTTTTTCTTTGTTTGGTCAAGCGTCCTAAAAGCCCGCTTGGTCTCCGAGCTGTCCTCGTCTGAAAATCTCCCTATATGGATAAAAGAGATAAAGATGACCCAAGAGACCATGATGTAAGAATTCCACGTGGCCCATGATGTCGTCCTTGAAAGCTTTTTTTAGAACAAACAGCTATTCTAGATTGCACGAGCTTGTCGATGATAGAATCCATATATGTGACCTGGCAAGGGAAAACGTACACTAAAGAAAAAGCGTTCGGGCTATGAACGAAAAATATCGTTTGAAGGATTATACAGAACGCTTTTACGATATTCAGAAGATATCAGGTTCATACGAGAAACTATATCCGATTTTCAAGAACGTTTTCCCGAAGTCAAGATCGTCTGTCCGAAGGCAATATCGTTCTTCCGAAGACAAGATCGTTCTCCTTGTTTTTTTTAAATCTATCATCGCCGAGGTTAACACTCGAAGACTCGAAGGCGAGAACGATTTTTCGATTTTCAAGATCGTTCATCCGAAGAAATGATCGACTTCACGAAGACAAGAACTTTCCGGGATTTGAAAAACGTTTATCAGTGCGGGAAAACCATGAAGGCAAAAACCTTCTTCCGATTTTGAAAATCGTTACCAAAAAGACAACATCGCTCTTTTGAGATGCATGGTTTGTTTTTAATTTAGAGCTATATTTCAGCTTAACAAGTTGTTGTTTTGCAAAGACAAGTAAAGTTTATTTAATTTGCATACGTCTCATAATCGATGATCGTAATAGCAAATTAAAGTTTGAGATATAGGAGATTCTTTTTTGGAGGTCATATTGATGCGCGAGTTAAATAGCAAGCGCAAAGCCGTTATAAAGTTGTGGTCGCCATTAACATTTTGTTTTGAAAGACAAGAAAATATTGACAGCCGACTCGCTCTCTTAATTTACATTCGGCTCAAACAAATCAATTGTCGTATCGTTACTACCCTAACAGTCCTAATGGCAAAAGAAAGCTGAGATATAGAGGACTCGTTTTAGACAGGTCTGTTTGATGCGCGACTTTAGTAGCAAGCGAGAACCGTCATATCTTTGTCGTCACCGTTAACATGGAAATGTAAATTGTCGTTGTACATGTCGTTGCAAATACAAATAGATTCGACTCGCTTTCTTAGTTTGCATACGGCATATATCAAGGACATTCTTTCAAACTTTAAAAGCGTTCTTCCGAATTTCTAGAGACGATCTTCCGAATTATTAGAAAATGTTCTCCCGAGCTTCAATAGAACGATCTTCCGAATTTTAAGAGAGCGATCTTTCGAAGTTTCCGAATTTTAGAGAACGACCTTCCGAACGTTGAGCGTTTCCAATTTGAAGGGAACGAACTTCCGAATTTCAAAAACGTTCTTCCGATTGTGCCTCGGGAACAAGATCGTTTATAACGATATAACAAAGCAAGATCGTTCCCTCATTATTAACAAGATCGTTCCCTCATTATAGAAAAGGCGTCCGTTGATCCTCCAGATTTGCCCTAAAACGTTTTTCGCTAGTGTACGTTTTCCCTTGCCGGGTCACATATGGTGCTCTGCGCCATATTTGTTCATGCCACTTCGCGAGCTAGTTTATTTTAATTAATTATTTTTCCCTCGATGCTGCACTTCTTTAAATTGTATGCTGCCTGTTTTTTATCTTTAAGCTGCTCCTAATAGCTCATGCTCACAATGCTGATAATGTCCTGGTATCTGTTAGGGATATCTAGACTAAGGGTTATATAAGTATTTAAACGGGAAGACGTCGGGGAGACGGCAAATTCGGAATCATTCAAGATGCATCGGGCTGTCTCCAAGTCTCCTAAAATGCTTCTTTTTCTCTTAGGCATTCGAGTCTATGTTTTGTTTTATTTTCCACATGCTATTCGAGAGTTTAATTTGTACATAACATTTCTTTCTGATTAAGATAATGTTTTTCTAAGGGCTAATATATAGATTCAGGCATTGCCTAAAAGCGGAGCTTCAAACTACCAAATCTTTGCTTATTTTCGCTTAATAATTTATGAAAGATAATTCTGTTTTGACGACATCAACGATTTCACAGATCACGCGACCAACTTGTTATACCCCTTCGCCCCACCCTTGACATCTGAATGACACATTCAGATGTCAAGGGACACAAGTTTAGTTGTCATACGATGTCTCGGCGTCAGGGTAGTTTCCCTTTATTGACGTCATCGATGACGTCACGTGACCATTTCATTGCACCCCACATGAAACATACATAACACCTACCGAGTTTTGTTGTTATACAATGTTTTTTTATGAAATACTTTTTTGTTTTGATTCCTACAAAATATTTTTGCTTTTACTGACGTCATTGATGACGTAACAAATCACGTGACTATATTTTTGCAATCCCTCGAAACAAACATAACACCTGCAAAGTTTGGTTGTGAAACAATGTTTCTTTCAAGTAATATATTATAATATAATGTTTTAGTGACGTCATCAATGACTTCACAATCAAGTGACGATAAAGGTGCACCCTCTTGACACATACATGACACATATCAAGTTTGGATGTCATATGATGTTTCGTTTAGGAGATATAAGTAGTGATATGACAACGGAATAGTTTTTCTTAGAGCGATGTCATCGATGACGTCATCCATCACGTGACCATATCTTAAAACCGCCGTTGACACAAAAATGACACCTACCAAGTTTGGTTGTTATACAATGTTTCTTTTACGAGATATGAATGTTTTTTTATTTGTCAGCATATTTTGCTTCTAGTAACGTCATTGAATGTATCACAATAACGTGACCATATTTGAGCATCCCCCTTGACACCTACATGATACCTACCGAGTTTGGTTGCCATATGATGTTTCTTTCGTGAAATATAAATATTTTTTTTATTTTGATGACGTCAGCATATTTTTGTTTCTAATGACGTCATCGATGACGTCACAAATCATGTGACCACAGTTTTGCAACTCCCTTGACACATACATGGACTTCACGGACATCGTGTCACGAAAACTCGCGTCGATGGGTTACCAATATTTATTAACATATTTGTTTTGTATACCACTTTTTTTAGGTATTATGGGGCTCCGCTCACGCTAAAATCTTGTAAGAAATAACTTCACTTCTGGTCGTTGTTTGGTACTCGTCGTATTATTTGCGAATAAGCTGTGATTGTGTGAAAACTTTAACTGGGAAAGTTGATCCCCCGCCTAAAATCACGCACTCTATTGATTTCAATGTATGTCCGAGAAGCGGTTTATTAGATCCAATGTTCGTAAAAAAAGAAAGGTATTTTCGGTCAAAACCATTTACATAACAGCCTCGGTTAACATTGCCCACAAGACGTGGTTTGCGCGTAAAACTAGTATTTGCTTTTGCTTCGATGAAGGGCTAAAGCTCGAAACGTCAGCGCATCTACTTTGATTCACAAATGCGTTTAACATACCTTTTCAACCTTGTGTTGATTTATACCAAGTGTTGCTAGGATACGTTAGAGCTAGCCAATCAGAGGCGTATCGAAAAATGGCTGTTTATTCTCAAAATAACTTTCAAGCCCGACATCACTGGAACATGCCCTAATACGGGGGATTCGTTCTCTTACATCATGGTCTCTTGGATGACCAGTATCTCAAGAAACTGTCAAGCTGTGCTTCTTCATGCCTCATCATAGCCTGTTTGTGTTACAGTTTACAGCAAGCCTACAGGGCTGTAAAGATGGCTTGTTTACTTGTTTAAACGGAGGAACGTGCGAGGTCGACTGCAATTCTCTTCGCCCAAGATGTCATTGTCCTGCAGGCTTTTCTGGAGACAAGTGTGAAAGTTAGTACGGTCGCACATTTTTTTTTACTATACAACCTTCTTGAGTTTGATACGGTTGCACTACACACACGATTGTAGCTAATTTGACCAAACAACCGATCATAGGTTGCGTCTCCATATAATCGTCATCATAGCGGAGCCGGCGCGGCCGCAGGCCGACCGTTCAGCTACATAGGTATAGAAATATGGTATAGCTATGCGACTTGGTTTTGTGGTCATCGCGCGGCTATCCTGTGGTGTCACAATCCATCCATCCAGTCAATCGCGCAACTCCCAGGCCCCCTCGGTCTTACATTTTTACGTATTTTATTTTTTTACCGCCATCAGAGTTCGTATGTTCACATCAAAAAAGGCAGATTGAAAATAGTATTTAATGAGAAAATATGGGGAGTCAAATGGGCTGAATTCTTTGAGGAACCGTTTGGTCTAAAGTACGAGCCGATAGTAAAATCTACCCGAGTGTTCGTGAATCCCGTCCGTTGCAGCAGCAAAAAGAGGACTACTTAGAGTCTCTACACTACCATTCTAATAATATTCCTTCACGTCTATATCTATGGAGATCTATAAGGAGATCCTGAGAAGAAAGGGCCTTGGATTGATGTATGTTATCAGCTATAAAAAATAATTCACTTGTGTCGACAAGTTTCTTGCTAGCAGAAAGTCGACAAGTTCTTAGTATACAACAAAAAGCGAACACAACCACGCAAACGACAAACAGAAAGCGACAAAAAACACTGCCAAGGTGAGTTTTGAACGACGGTTTGTATTGAGAATATTACAGTTCTTTTTCTTTTATTGCTGTGCTTTTATAATGCTCGTTTCTTTGTGTTTTTCCCCAAAACCAATCGCTCAAGCTAGTTACTGTTTCAATGTCACTTAGCTTGTTCGATTTATACATTTGTTTATAGAGTTTGCTTTGAGAATTCGTGGTCTAAATCAAACTTGATCATAACAACATCCTTTGATATTCTTTCTTCTCTCTATACTTTATTGACTGCGTTAAGATATTTAATATAGGCTGACAAATATCATCCTGTCATTTCTTGCTAAAGAAGACCTTTCCTGTCTATATATTCTGTGTATTTAGTCCTCTCGAAGATACAGCAACTTTTTCAACATTATCAAAACTACAAATAACTTATACTATATATACTTACTATATATTAACTTTACAGTCACAAGAGAATTTTCTCATCGAAAATAAAAACACAAAATGCAACCCCTATTACCTATATTTATTTTGCTTAGCTTATAATGTCTGCATCTTTCATAACTATCTATTGTGTTTATTTATTTAAATGTTGTTTTGAAAGAAAAAAAAATACTTATAATTGTTTTCACTTTTATTAAGGTAAAACCAACCAAGGACTACCCGAAGGCCATGATTGATGCTGAAGGCTGGGAGGCATGCGAATAGGCAAATGTCTTAAAGATAATAAAGTAGGGAATATCTTACTTTGATACAGAAGTAAATGTGAAATAGCCTTTTTTAAAGCACTTGCCCTCATTGATAAATCTGAAAACATTATTTCTATCAACCTAAAGATTAATGAGGAAAGGGGAAATGTTAGTAGAGTGCTCATCCAAGTTGTTGCATTACTGATAAGTTTTTTTATCAAAGCTATAGTTCAATTTCTTCCTTTCTCTCTCTCTCTCTCTCTCTCTCTCTCTCTCTCTCTCTCTCTCTCTCTCTCTCTCTCTCTCTCTCTCTCTCTCTCTCTCTCTCTCTCTCTCTCTCTCTCTCTCATTAATGAAACTTCTATCAAGGGAAGGGTTTTTTATTAGAGCAAGGCCCGGGGCGGGACTCTCCAGAAAGATAGACGGGGGTGCTTGACCTATCTTTTATGGTATAATATTCTTACCAACTTCTATCTCTTAGGGTGTGTTTTAGGATTTTTCCGATTCTGCTATCTTTTAGGGGTTTTCATGCCCGGGGAGGAGTATTTTTCCGATTCTGCTATCTTTTAGGGTGTCTCACTCTAAGTGGTGGCCCAATCGCTTGAAATATATTTTACAATAAACCACAAGTCAACTGATCATTTAATACTTTCGACTTAATTGTCGGTAACATAACAATATAGGATCCGTCAGCAAATTAAAACCAGCATTGTTTTTTTTAAATGCTATCTCTCAGGATTAAAAATTCCTCTGACCACACCCAATGTGCTATCTCTTAGGGGTAAGAATTGTTGTTGGCCATGCCCACCTCCCCCTTGGGAGCAAGGTACTTAAATTATATAAAGACAACATCAAACTTGTGATTTTTCAATAATAAATCTGTAAAGAAAACAGTTTTATATCAAACCTATAGGTAAAGAGAAAGGGGAAAATGTTGGGAATATGCTCATTTAAGGTATTATTGCATTATCGTTATATATTTTTTAAAGTAGAGTAACATTTTTTTCAAATAGAGTCATTCATTTCTCCATTTTTCTTCTCCCCATTGACTTTTTGTTATATTTATTTCTCTCTAACCCTAACATAGGTCAATGAACATGGTTTGGTTTGAAATTAAAAATTGGAATTAAGCACTTTCAGTAATAATTTAAGATTTGCCTCCATTGCATTCATTTTTGAGTAGCCAGTATGGGTGGATCCAGGGTTTCTAAAACCAACAGGCCAAAGGGTGGATGCACCAATATGTAATGCATGACAGGAGGAGTATTTGTGGAGTTTAGTTTCATAACATTTTTCTGAATAATCAGTTGTGGTACATGAAAACTACAGTAGTGGGTCTATGTGGGTAGGGGGTTTAAACCTCCCCTTTGGCTTTCTTTTTTTATTGTTTTCAGTGTATCTTTTCACCCCAAAATCGTTACGAGGTTAAAATAATGACGAAAATTTTTGGCCAAATCCCCCCCCCCCCCCCCCCCCCCTTGGCAAAAAGCTAGATCCGCCCCTGAACTACAGTATGGCATCTAAATCTTTGGAATGCTGTTACATCGTTGATATATTCTTCACAAGGTCAAAGCTTGTTAGAATGGTGTTTTGATAAAGATATACATAGTGGAACTTCTATAAGGAGGAAATAAGAATTGACCATTAGACTCTTGAAAAAACATTCTCGTCAATGTGACACCTTGAACTTTGACAGCCTTTTTCACACCAAGTTTTAGTATTTTGTTAACTTTTATACTACATATTTAATATTATTGAATGAGTGGTTGCTTGATCTATTTGGAGAAGCCAATAGGATTCAAAATTACATGGCAGTAAAATTTGACATATTTTTAACCTCATTAAATAAAACATTCTAGAGATACCAAGATCCCCTCAAGATCACCACTTCAACTATCAGTCAACATAAAAAGGTGTTAAATGCTGGCTCCGCTTTTGAGCAGTGCCTAAATCTATATATTATGGAAACCAGACTTTACAATAGGTAACAAATGTGTGCTTCGGAGAGGACAGAGTTTAAATTTTGAAGTAGAGTTGGTGATCTCTAGAATGATCAGACTAAAATACTGGAAAAAAATCCCAAAATATTTTTATTTCGAAACACCAGGAATTGTGTTTGTTAACTTTGATGTACTGCATAATTTAAATTATTGAATAAGGCCTGGATCCATTTGGTTGGTACAATAAATAAATCTCAGTAAAGAGCAGGATCCTAGATCCCCCAAAAAATACCTCAATCAGTCAACACAGAAGGTGTTCAATGCTGGCTCCGCTTTTAGGCAGTGCCTAAATCTATATTACGCTAGGACCAGACAGCAACCCATGTTGTGGTCCAACAAGAAAGGAAATAAATGTAAAACAATTCAACAGGAAACGGGGAGACTTTCGGCCAAACGAACCAATCAGCCAAAAGCGTGAGAGCATGGGAAATCACAGAGTTGGTCTCTCGTCCCTGCGTATTTACAAAATAATCAATGAAGTCAAGGTAACTCTAAGATAACACTAATGATTAAGCAACTTTTAAAACAACGGCTCAAGCTCAAAGATCGCGTGACTACAACTTTATCCTTTAAATGAAATGACGATTAAAATAGATGATGTCTAAACCAAAGGCTGAAAATGGCACGTGGTTCTGAAGAACATTTAAGAGTTTAGATTGCCAAATAAAATGTCTGAAACGAAAATAAGAAACCACGAAAAAACCACCAAAGCCACGTATAAGAAACGGAACCTTCCCTGGATTTAGACGCACCAAAAGGCCATCGAAGCGGAGGGTCCACGAGCGTGCTAAAGTCTAGACTAAAGAAACGACAATTGTAAACAAAATCTAAATTATCCTTAAAAGATAAAGAAAACTTAATAACTTCTGTTTTTCATGATAAGAACATGAAATACTAGATGACAAGTAACTATAACCTAAACAATATAACAACCCGTCCTGTAACAGAAGAATAAACGGCCCATTTTAACTTCATTTGTTTACTAAAAACTAATGGCTTGTTCTCACGAGCGACGTAAGCTTAAGCGGAGACGGAAGTGTAAGAGTCTTTTGTCGCGTGAGAACCGGGTCGACGTAATCATTAGCGGAATATAAGTATAAATTAGCCTATCCAGCTTTGGCTCGTCGAAAAGGTATGGGCACTAGACTACGAACTGAGCGTGCGTAAAACCTTGCTCTTATGCGAGCCGGTTCTCACGCGACATCAGACTCTTACGCTTCCGTCTCCCCTTACGCTTACGTCGGTGAGAACCAGCCTTAAGAGTAACAGAGTAGCGTGATCACACACTGTGAGCGGATGGAAATGAAATACAAATACATGCTATTTATATTGTAAGTCAATTTAATTACATTAAGAGTCATTGTGCACATTTAAATCCTATTTTGGTAATATTTTTCGTCTTTCGATGAATGTCAATGGTTAATAGTTTTATAACCGCTTTTTAAATATTGCTTTTTCTCATGAAAGCAACGACGACTATTTTCTTAAACGCTTCTTCCATTGAGATTGTTTCTTTCTTTGAAGAAATGGACGAATGTGCTGGTAATCCTTGTGCAAACGGAGGGACTTGCATGGATGGAATCAATAGCTTCACGTGCACATGTCCCGCGGGTTACACTGGAAGCAAATGCGAAACTGGTAAGAATAGTTATAACAATTTTATGTTTATTTATTTTTTGTCGTCCGCAAGTCTTTGTTGCGTCTTACATCTCACCTAACGGTTTCTAAAATCTTTGTGTATAAGATATTGATGATTGCGCAAGCGGTCCCTGTCAGAACGGAGCCACATGCAATGACGGCGTTAACAAGTACACTTGCTCATGCATTCCTGGATTCACAGGAACAAACTGCGAGACGGGTAAGAGCATTTATTAGTGGAGACCTAAATCCTGTTCACTCGGCCGCTTTTGTTCTCAATCCAATGTTTCTGTGTATCTTATCCTTTTTCCTTTACCACGCACTCGACTGTGACTTATGCATGGCAGAAAATATTTGAAAACTTTTTTTACCATTAGGCAAAACATTTAGCTAATTGCAGTGGAATTATCAAGGATTACACACCATTACAATATTTGATTTTTTTAGAATGTCGTCTAATAGCACAAAAAGGAAAACAAAACCTATTCTTTTTTAATAAGGTTTTGCAAAAAAAAGGATTAGGTATTTAAATGTTCGAAAAAGTTAGTTTCTAATCCTATTTATACAGCGACACACGTAAATCGAGCTTCGTCGGAGTTCGTCGAAGGACTATCGCTCGGAACCTTAGCGCCACTACTCTGTTTCTCAGAGGCGTAAAAGATACTTTTTTAACCTCGTGTTGTTCTATAACTTGTCTACACCACTCCTTAGGAGAACATCTTTGTTTCTACAGCTTGTATTTCTAGTTATGCCAGCTATTTTCTTACACCTTATTATTGCACAGACAATTAACATTGCTTGCCCAACAAACATAACGCTTAAAATAGTACAGATAAAACAAATAGGTTTTTTTTACGGATCTATTGATGAAGTACATTTTTAAGAGTATGGTGTGTTATATGAATGTAGATGCATCATATTGCAAGTTCAAAAAATGTAATATCCGGAGTAGATCACAAAACGTACTCCCATAACGCTTGATCAATAACATTTTTTGAAATTTACTCGTCCTTGTAATAATTTTGCTTTCTATCAACGCGTGATGGTTGCGTGCTGTATTTCCCAAGTATAAGTATAAATACGTTTACTACAACGCTTGGAGCCTTTTCAGTTTCAGTGTGGCTAAAAATAGGTGCAAATGTACGACGAATATTTATCTATTTATTTATGCTTTCGTTGAGATTGTTTCTATCTTTAAAGACATGGACGAATGTGCTGATAATCCATGTGCAAACGGAGGGACTTGCATGGATGGAATCAATAGCTTCACGTGCACATGTCCCGCGGGTTACACTGGAAGCAAATGCGAAACTGGTAAGAATAGTTATAACAATTTCATGTTTATTTATTTTTGTCGTCCGAAAGTCTTTGTTGCGTCTTACATTTCACCTTACGGTTTCTAAAATCTTTGTGTATAAGATATTGATGATTGCGCAAGCGGTCCCTGTCAGAACGGAGCCACATGCAATGACGGCGTTAACAAGTACACTTGCTCATGCATTCCTGGATTCACAGGAGCAAACTGCGAGACGGGTAAGAGCATTTATTAGTGGAGACCTAAATCCTGTTCACTCGGCCGCGTTTGTTCTCAATCCAATGTTTCTGTGTATCTTATCATTTTTCCTTTACCACGCACTCGACTGTGACTTATGCATGGCAGAAAATATTTGAAAACTTTTTTTACCATTAGGCAAAACATTTAGCTAATTGCAGTGGAATTATCAAGGATTACACACCATTACAATATTTGTTTTTTTAGAATGTCGTCTAATAGCACAGAAAGGAAAACAAAACCTATTCTATTTTAATAAGGTTTTGCAAAAAAAAGGATTAGGTATTTAAATGTTCGAAAAAGTTTGTTTCTAATCCTATTTATACAGCGACACTCGTAAATCGAGCTTCGTCGGAGTTCGTCGAAGGACTATCGCTCGGAACCTTAGCGCAACTACTCTGTTTCTCAGAGGCGTAAAAGATACTTTTTTAACCTCGTGTTGTTCTATAACTTGTCTACACCACTCCTTAGAAGAACATATTTGTTTCTACAGCTTGTATTTCTAGTTATACCAGCTATTTTCTTACACCTTATTATTGCACAGACAATTAACATTGCTTGCCAAACAAACATAACGCTTAAAATAGTACAGATAAAACAAATAGTTTTTTTTACGGATCTATTGATGAAGTACATTTTTAAGAGTATGGTGTGTTATATGAATGTAGATGCATCATATTGCAAGTTCAAAAAATGTAATATCTGGAGTAGATCACAAAACGTACTCCCATAACGCTTGATCAATAACATTTTTTGAAATTTACTCGTCCTTGTAATAATTTTGCTTTCTATCAACGCGTGATGGTTGCGTGCTGTATTTCCCAAGTATAAGTATAAATACGTTTACTACAACGCTTGGAGCCTTTTCAGTTTCAGTGTGGCTAAAAATAGGTGCAAATGTACGACGAATATTTATCTATTTATTTATGCTTTCATTGAGATTGTTTCTATCTTTAAAGACATGGACGAAAGTGCTGATAATCCTTGTGCAAACGGAGGGACTTGCATGGATGGAATCAATAGCTTCACGTGCACATGTCCCGCGGGTTACACTGGAAGCAAATGCGAAACTGGTAAGAATAGTTATAACAATTTCATGTTTATTTATTTTTGTCGTCCGCAAGTCTTTGTTGCGTCTTACATCTCACCTTACGGTTTCTAAAATCTTTGTGTATAAGATATTGATGATTGCGCAAGCGGTCCCTGTCAGAACGGAGCCACATGCAATGACGGCGTTAACAAGTACACTTGCTCATGCATTCCTGGATTCACAGGAACAAATTGCGAGACGGGTAAGAGCATTTATTAGTGGAGACCTAAATCCTGTTCACTCGGCCGCTTTTGTTCTCAATCCAATGTTTCTGTGTATCTTATCCTTTTTCCTTTACCACGCACTCGACTGTGACTTATGCATGGCAGAAAATATTTGAAAACTTTTTTTACCATTAGGCAAAACATTTAGCTAATTGCAGTGGAATTATCAAGGATTACACACTATTACAATATTTGTTTTTTTTAGAATGTCGTCTAATAGCACAAAAAGGAAAACAAAACCTATTCTATTTTAATAAGGTTTTGCAAAAAAAAGGATTAGGTATTTAAATGTTCGAAAAAGTTAGTTTCTAATCCTATTTATACAGCGACACTCGTAAATCGAGCTTCGTCGGAGTTCGTCGGAGGACTATCGCTCGGAACCTTAGCGCAACTACTCTGTTTCTCAGAGGCGTAAAAGATACTTTTTTAACCTCGTGTTGTTCTATAACTTGTCTACACCACTCCTTAGAAGAACATCTTTGTTTCTACAGCTTGTATTTCTAGTTATACCAGCTATTTTCTTACACCTTATTATTGCACAGACAATTAAAATTGCTTGCCCAACAAACATAACGCTTAAGATAGTACAGATAAAACAAATAGTTTTTTTTACGGATCTATTGATGAAGTACATTTTTAAGAGTATGGTGTGTTATATGAATGTAGATGCATCATATTGCAAGTTCAAAAAATGTAATATCTGGAGTAGATCACAAAACGTACTCCCATAACGCTTGATCAATAACATTTTTTGAAATTTACTCGTCCTTGTAATAATTTTGCTTTCTATCAACGCGTGATGGTTGCGTGCTGTATTTCCCAAGTATAAGTATAAATACGTTTACTAAATCGCTTGGAGCCTTTTCAGTTTCAGTGTGGCTAAAAATAGGTGCAAATGTACGACGAATATTTATCTATTTATTTATGCTTTCATTGAGATTGTTTCTATCTTTAAAGACATGGACGAATGTGCTGGTAATCCTTGTGCAAACGGAGGGACTTGCATGGATGGAATCAATAGCTTCACGTGCACATGTCCCGCGGGTTACACTGGAAGCAAATGCGAAACTGGTAAGAATAATTATAACAATTTCATGTTTATTTAATTGTTGTCGTCCGCAAGTCTTTGTTGCGTCTTACATTTCACCTTACGGTTTCTAAAATCTTTGTGTATAAGATATTGATGATTGCGCAAGCGGTCCCTGTCAGAACGGAGCCACATGCAATGACGGCGTTAACAAGTACACGTGCTCATGCATTCCTGGATTCACAGGAACAAACTGCGAGACGGGTAAGAGCATTTATTAGTGACCTAAATACTGTTCACCCGGCCGCTTTTGTTCTCAATCCAATGTTTTCCACGCACTCGACTATGATATATGCATGGCAGAAAATATTTGAAAACTTTGTTTACCATTAGGCAAAACATTTAGCTAATTGCAGTGGAATTATCAAGGATTACACACCATTACCATATGGTGATGGTTTTGTTATTTCGCAGTTATGGCGCATTTCTTGTTACGCTAAGGGCTCGGTTAAACGGACCGCGTTGACGTAGTGCTGTGTGTTATTATCCAGGGGTAGTATAATGTTATAGCGGCATCGTTGTATGATGTGTTGACAGGAATAAAACATATTTTTTCACTGGTTAACGGTGTTCGATATCTCTGTAATACGGTTGGATGGTTTAGCTAATAAAACAGGTAAGGAATCTCGTAGACACCCAGGCAATGCATACCAGGTTTATTGCTAGGGTCGGTGTTAACGGTGTGGGCCGTGTCCCCAACCCTTTTTTGCTTGCCCAGCTTGTCACTGGACATTACCCCTCCAAACACAGCCGCCAATGGCTCATCGTTGCACGCGATGTCTTCAAGCATATCGGTGTACATTGTTTAGAGGTTTGGGGTGAAGACGACCTATCAGTCCTTGTTAATTTTTAAGCAATTGTCCCACTCACCTAGGACCAGCAAATACAAGTTTGAAGTGGTGGTCTGTTTGAACCGCAGGTAGAGGTCCACGCGACCATTATATTCTGGGCGGTAGCTACCTTTTGCAGCGTTATGGCCTTCAGTGAGGTCGATGACGTATATCGTATACCCGTTCTTAAATTCTTCCAGGGTGATGCCCACACTATCACCCACGAGGTCGCCGAGCACCGACTTGTGTAGGGAGTGGTATATGAGGGCGTCCCCTGGTGAGGTCGAGTAATGGCTTAGCTGTATGGATGTGTTTCGCCCTGGTTTCGGCTACCCGGTCGAGTGCGCCAAAACCAAAGGGGTTGTGCTGATAGCTGCCGAGATGCGCGTTACCTGACTAGCCCCATGGTGAACATTTTTGGGATTTTGTTTAAAAACAAGTCAAACTTTTGTAAAGTGCTCGACCCTGTAGGGATAGTCAGTTGGATCGGTTGGATCGGCTGTGTTACCCGCGTTAAGTGCTCTTTCGATTTCCAGGCCGGCAGACACGGTTGGTTCGACGTGTTTGAAATTGAGGGTCAGGTCATGTATTTTTATTTTCTCGTCTTGGGCAGTTGACATCAATGCGAATTTAGGACCGTTTAGGAAGAATTCCAATTTGAGCTCCACATCATGTATCAAGTACATGAGTACAAATAGTAGTCTTTGAACGGTTTTAATTTTGGGCCGTGCGCATTCTCAATCGAGACAAACGAGGAAGAGCGGCGCATATAGTCGTAGACAGCATACACCTGGTTTGTTTCTTTTGTGACCCGTACCATGGTGGCATGCCAAACGTTGGAATACCCGGTACCAAGGACTCCTTATCGGGATTAAACCTACTACGCAAAAATCGTTGCGATACGGTGTTCGAGAGACCATGGGCTTTGGCCATGCGTAGCGCCATTAAGAAATGTGGGCCTTGGGTCCCCCTCCATATCATAAACGTGGCATGGCAGGCTGGAGAAACTCTCAAGGGCACTTTGGCACTTTGCAGTCTTTACCCACATGTCGGACGTTCTTTTTATAGTAGAGATTTTGACTTTTACCCATTGAGCGTAATGGATCGTTTTACGCTGATCAGGTTTGACTTTAACGTAGATCCAAAGAGTTTGCGCGAAATCCGAGAAGTGTAGCCATTTGTTTGGGACCACCACATTAGTGACCGCGCACTCATACGGTCCATCGGACAAATCAAGCCGGTGATCGTGTAAGATCCCAAAGTTTGATGCGGTGTTCTCCGGTAGAGCACCCTTAATCGCGTTACTTGACAAAAACATGTGGTACTCGTCAGCCCTTGGTAAAGTGTACTTGGGCCTAAACACCGTGGCGTCCTGGGCGATGTGGAGCTGCGAGATGGCCACGGAGCTATTATATTTATGGGCCATTCCTCCCACTTGACCAGATATTCTTTTTTCCTACCACGTCCGCGTGAGTCAAGGATTTTCTCTACGTAAAAGTAATCGTTCTCCTCATCCACATCAACGAGCTGCAACTTGGACTTGTAGAACCTCCCCTCCAGGGGTGTCCCATCCCTCTCCACTTGTAGGCATAAGGGTTGCGTTTGATGAATTGCCTGCTAATCTTGAATGTCTCTTTAGTCCAATGGGGCGAATACCTTTTAGAGAACATCCCCTTGACTCTACTTATCCTGACCAGGTCACCCACGTTAAACTTGGGCTCACCAGTTTGCGTTTTTTTTAACATAAAGCACGTGCTACACTTCTTGGGCGTCACGCGGGGTGACCACTGCCACCGGCGTTCTTTTAATATTGCGATGGTTTGTGTGATTGTAGTTCTGTATTAGCTTTGGGAGTACCTCGACGTACCGCCGCGTGTTTCTGTGAGTGAAGTGCCGCCACATCTTGGTTTTTAGAGTCCTATTAAACCGTTCGACTGTCGACACTTTTATCTCGCTACGTGTAGAAAAATGGGTTTAGGATACTTTTTTCTTAAACTCCGAGCCATCGTCGGTTTGGAATTTATCAGGCTTGCGACCACTTTCTTTGAAAATTCGTTTGAACGCCATGACTAGTTCATTTCCGGTTTTGTTCTAGTGTGGTACCGCCCAGGCAAATTTACTCAGCACGTCGATAATAGTGAGGGTGTAATTAAAATTGCTATTATGCTTCTTCAACAATTGCATGTCGTTCAAGTCCGCTTGCCATTGCTCATCCATCCCTTGCACTATGATGCGCTGTCGTTTGTATCGTCGTCGGCAAGGGCGATGGAGTGTGTAAGTGGTTTGCGAGCGTAAACTTAGTTCGGCTTGCTGATGTGTTACCCCCTTGTTTCGTTTGGCCCGCGCTAATTTATCCACGCCACCAAAGGCCGCCGGGTCCGAGGGATCATAGTAGCTGTCATGGAGTTGTTTGGACGATTTCTTTGAGACCTTTGGGGATTGTTTATGGGCTTTTTTGTCTTTGTTAACGGGGTCGAAAGCTTTCTCTGACCCCGCCCTACTATCGAGCCCGGGAGTTGCCGGGGTGTTTTTTCCCATGTTCTACTTTTTCCCTCTCATCGCTTTTGCTTTTCCATGTGTCAGGAGTTGATATAGAGAAACCATTCAGGTTTTTGTGGACCGGTGGCTTTACAACTCAGTTTCGGGTCCTTGGGGATCTTTACCAAAACAGCACCCAATTCTATCATTTACCCACCAGAACAGCTTCTTACTTCAACTGGCGCACCACCACTCGGAACACAAAAATATCTGGGAGAAAAAGGTTTATACTTTATTGTTCACGCCCTTGAAATATCTACATATCTACATATTTACATCTACGACCATTCACATCCAGACTATCTCCCTAGCTAATGCTGTTGTACCCATAGGGTTAAGAGCGTTTCCCTCTTTGCACGCGCTCATTGTACACCACCCGAGACGTCTTTGACATAGCACGAGTATGTAAGGTACGGCGGTGCACTTCGTGGGCAATGGAGAAGGGGATATCAACGTTCCTTAATCTCTCACCGACCCCTTCAAGCAATTCCACCATCCAAGTTGACTACTGCTGGAGTGCGTATATTGACGTATAGCCCTTTTACTTTGCATTCCACTTTCTCTTGAAGTGTTCGATATCCGTAGCTTTTAGGCCCAGTAGATACGAAGAAAGTGATTTGATCGCCAGGTGGGAGCTCATCGGTCAATTCACCAAGTTAGTCGCCCACGGGCAGAGAGGTCTGGCCTGGTGTAGTCTTGTTAATAACACTATCCGTATTATGGTACAGCACACGCTCACCCAGTTTATCCAGGGTGTTGTAGAGCATTAGTCGCGCGTACGCGGTGGTGTATGCGGCAATGACGATATTGGAGTGCGCTTTCGGTGCCGTAAAGTGCTTGACACTCTTGCGATGGACTTGTAAAAGCTCATAGTTCACAAAAATGCAATCGCTCACTTCAACATCGTCACTCAACTGTATGCGGAACAAACTCTGTTTTAATGTACTATGTGCGCCGGGGGTTATCTCGCTCCCCGAGCTTCTCCACATACTGTTCAGCGCGACAGCCCTCGTTCCGATTGATACGCTGGGGGTCCAGCCGTATACCCTCGTGCTCCAGGAAATTGCTTAATTAGCGCTCCCGATCATCGTCGGTCCGGCACCATGCAGGCCAGCCTGAGGCCTCCTGCTTGTTTTCAAGAACTGTGCGATGTACCTCCCGAACAGCTGGCCCCATTCCTCCCAGTGCCATACCTCATATACTTTGAAGACACGGTAACCTTTCTCCAAGTCTTTGGCCAGCTCCACATGGGTCCAAGTACCCACGGCTGTTCGATCGTTATCGGTGTGTTCGCAGCACCAACTTTGGCGTTCTTCTTTAGCGAAACGTGGAAAGCAAACAAACATAACTTTGTCATTAATCCTAATTAGGACGACTTGGAAGTAGAGGTATTAGGGTGGTAGGACCTAGAATGTAGAGGAAGTGTACAAAGATTTGCACTATTATTTTGATGTTATACATGGGAGGCAGACACCATTGACGAACTTAGAGGGGGAGATTTCTGAAACTCACATTTTCAATATCCTCGTCGGGAAAAAAACGACAAACGAGACTGTAGTGTCTTATGTCGCTGAGTGTTAAACAAGGTCAGTGGTAGGAAATCAGTCAAAATGGCTGCAAAAGCCCTGAGGTTTGTTCCATAACAGATCAATTAGACAGCGATATTGAACAAACTATTTTACCCCATCTGTAAACCTTGTAAATGATTACCTGACATAAGTTATGTGCTCCTCACATAACTTTCTTCCCTAGAACCCAATCCTCCCGCGTGCCAAACACTCCTACATTTCAACTATAACTCAATTGCAATATCTGCGCACGGCGAACATTACTTGCGCGACCATGTCTAAACAAATACAGCGCAGTAAGCCGTCAAACCAAATATTTACTATGAATATAAAATCATGATACAGATTCCCATTTTATGACAACCATCTTTTGTACATACCTCTGCCCTATTAGTAGGAATAACATGGTGCACCCACGTGAAATGGGAGGGAAAACTCGAAACTATAGTAAAAAAAAAATAAACCACTCATTTTAAAGAAAACGTTTTGTTTATGGATAAGGGGTACAAAAGATGAGGTTCTAAGCAAGCATAACTATTGACACCAAGTAAACACAAACACTAATAGTTCTTCTCACAGAATCATCCTTGGCGGTCGCGACATTCTCACACTCCGCACGCGCCCACGGACCACGACCACATTTCACCTATTTTAGCATTGGCGAGACGCGAGAAAGAGATGCTACGCCATCTAAGAAAGCCTTGAAATGGCTAGCAATAGCACGCTTAGCAAGCTAAGCACTTCTATTTCCCGCTCGAGCGTTATTATTGCCTCTACTAGCTTACTAAAAAATACTGCTGAACTTTTTTTATAAAGGTATACATGAACTTCCTAACCACCAGGGATACCCGTGGTTAGTACTCGTTATCGTGCCGGGCGCCATCGGGGTGACACTGCTGTAGCACTTCTATTTGGTCCGAAGGTGTTGACGGTGGTGGTTAGACCTGCGCCAAGTACCCTTATATGAAACGTCCTTCTTAGTCACTGTTAGTCCTGTTCCACCACGCCAGTGGTTGGACGACATCCCCAGTTTTCTTTTTCGCACGGATATCACCAGTTTTGGTATCTTTCTTGGTTTGGCGGGGGGCTGGAAGTTCTTTTTAGCGGGTGCAGCACCGATGTCTCGCCCTTTTCTTCCCCGCCGCTTTCTCCAGAAGATATCACCAACTGGCTTTGCGCGAATCACATTTGGCTGCCCTTCGGCTGGTGCGGTGATCGTGGCGCGGGTTACTTGGCTGGCCCCGACTAGACAGCAATTGCTTTGTTTTTTTTTTCTGCTTGTCTTCCTCCGTCGACCCCCACATCGTAGACTGACATTTCTGGTTCGGCGGTGTGGGTGGGCATGTGAAATACATGCGATCCTTTGACCACTTTTTTTAGAACCCTATGCGGCAAATAAGATTATGATCGTACCTTGGTAGTTGCTCGATCGTCGTCCCTAGCGAAATGGTCTCGCGAAGATTCAGATATTGAGTATTTAAGCAATACAGCCCGCATCCAATAACCTGTGGGTCAGCGTCATAATTAGGCACTGTACCGCACTTAAAAACGCCTCGACCGACCTCTCTCAACCCAACTTCGCTAAAACATTGCATTGAAGAAGCCTTGTCTAGCTGCACCAGGCTATACCTTCGGGCTAAAAGCAATCTTGCATTCTTATAGAATTTTGAGTGGGTGTTCCACACATAACTGCCATCCCCTAGCGCCCAGACCCACATACCTAGCATTCCTTACATAGCAACCATCCCCTAGACCCCAGACCCTTCACATCGATCAAACACCGCGACCATTCTTTGGGTGTCCTTGTCTAAACAAAAACAGCATCTTAAAACGCATAATACAAAACGAAACACACAAAAACGACTCCGATTCCTACTCTAACACAAGCCGCCACCATTACTTTCCCCATTACAAGGAAACAATGTTCACACTTCTAGGCAGCCCTCTACTATACGAAACAAAATTTTACAACCAGGAGAAATGGACCTACGCTGAAGGAAAATACCTCAACCACGTCTTCAAGCCTACCGGGACGCATATACTCGCTCCAAACACAAATAAACATCTGGCTAGTTTTTATGTGCGACTCTCCACAGTACCACGTCGAGAGCGTGACAGGCCTCTATAAACACTGGGAGGAAAGCTAGAAGAACACTCCTCTCTACCGGTGAACAAGCCTTGCAACGATGCCGTGAACCATTTTGAAGGGCCTAGCTGATCTGATGCTGCGGTGTGCTATCGTAGGGAGGAAGTGGGGAAGATACATGAACATCGGTAAAGCCCACCACCTCGATAAAAAGCATAAAGGCAAGAGGTACCTCTAAGCACAAACGTAGCCTAGAGACTAAATAGACCATGAAATAAAACCTAAAACAGCCTTTTTTTTAAACGGAAATAATAGTTAATAACATATGCGCCATCCAACCGTTTTACAGAGATATGAAAACACCGTTAACCAGTGAAAAAACACCTTTTTATTCCTACCAACACATCATACAACGATGCGGCCCGTTTAACCAAACCCTTAGCGTAACAAGAAATGCGCCACCACTGCATTCCTTTCCTCTCCTTGACACCAGGGCAACCTAAATACCGATACTTAATACGCACGCATTCCTTTCTTCCCTTTCTTCCGCGGGCACTTTTTATTCAACGTTAATTACAAAATAAATAAATAAAAAAACATTACTAGGGTAACAATTTTGAGAGCGTTTAAGTATTAAAGGATATTTTAGCTACCACAATTAAAAGGTGCTTTTACTAGAGGCTAGATTACATACAGTAATTCTTTAAAACGGCTTTTTCCCAGCTCAAGCGGTCCAACTACGATTGTAAAATGGTTTATTCCAAGTTGAGACATCTACTTGCTGAAGAATCGGCTGCTTCCTGAACATCTTTGACAGCAGGAGTTTTCTCTTATTAATCGCCGATTCCGTCGCTTCACTCCAGTGTCCATGATTTTCTTTAAAGTTGGATCCTTCCGTAAAGTACGCATCTACTTTAGATGTCCAAAAAGACTTTTCTTTTAGTGGGGAGCAAGGTCATTGGTTGCTTTGGCTTCAGCCGCCTCTTCAGCGTTTCCTCGCTCCTCATACTTTACAACAAGCTTTTTCCAATGACCATGTAAGCGATCCATTGATTCAGCTTGGAGACAATCCCAGACATTTGGAATATTATCATCTATACTTTCGTCTGAAGAGGAGTCTTCATTCGTAGTATGATCGGAATGGGTAGATTCGCTATCGGAATAATCTTCAAATGTTTCTGTCTTCATCCGAGTAATGTCTAATAGATCCCATACTGCTAGCGTGGCCTTAACGCTATGGCGTCCAGAGTAGAATGTGGATTAAGCCGTCCTTCCGGTACTGTTATAATTTTTTGTTATACATTCGAGTTCAAAGTTGTCTGATTGTAAACGAATTCTTTTTTTTCTTTGTTTTTATGATAATCCACTATTCAACAATTCCTTTAAGATATACCCCACAAATTTTATGAATATAGTGCTTTTTATTGTTGTTTTATATGTTATGCTGTCGTTGCAAACCCAGTTGGCGGGATTGTCGATGTTTTAGAACTCTTCTCCAGATTGTTCAGTTTCTTGTATCCATTTTTTGTTATTATTCTCTTTGTCATTTTTGCCTTCTCTCTACCTAGGCTCTTGGAACTTATTAGGGTGGGAGACCCTCAGTTACGGTCTTGTACTCGGTCCTTATTAGGGGTCATATATTTTGTAATGTTTGCTTCAGGTTCAACAAATCTCAATTTATGTTACATATCAAACATATTCCCCAAGGATAGTGTCCTTCGTTTGCATTGCCTTATATGGTCATTGATGCCCATATTTAGAAGAGCTAAAGTTTTCCCGCTCCCTGATCTCCAGAAAATATGGTGAAAAATGCTGATTCCTGTCAATTTGAGACTCGTGGCAAAAATTTGTCCCAAAAAACCTGACAGCTTGGTTAAATTCTCATCTCACTAATCTTGAAAAGCCCTTAGACCCAGGCCTCCCAGAGATTGACCGAGCGGGTTTGAAGGTCACCCAAATATTGATATGTAAGTCTGGCTTCTTGTAGGTACTTCGCTGTGTACGGGATAAAAGGGCTAAGACAAAACTTTCGGAACGAAGTTCATAGGAACACCTGTATCAACAGAGGCAAATTACGTATGAATCCCTGTTGAACCTTGTCCCGTTTGGCCTTTGTCCCTTTTGTCCTGTTTTTGTCTTTTTTTCCTGTTTTTGTCACTTTTTGGCCTGTATTTGGGCCTTAATAGCCTGGTTCTGTCCTTGTGTGTCCCTAATTTAGAGCTATATGGACTACTTTTTTTTTTCAATAGAACCAGGCTATTAAGGCCAAAAGACCGAGAACAAAAGAACCCTTAACAAAAGATGGTCGAGAACAAAGGACCACCTGTGTCAACAAAGGCTCATTGCGTATTCCACCGAACAATTAGTATTCCTGCGCACGAAAACAAAGGGCCACCTGTGTCAACAAAAGACTAAAAGCAAATGGTCGAGAACAAAAGAACTCCCCCCCCCCCAAAAAAAAAGATGGTCGAGAACAACGAGAACAAAGGACCACCTGTGTCAACAAAGGTCAACAAAGGCTCATTACGTATTCCACCGAACAATTACTATTCCACCAAAAAAAGGGCTAATTCGGTCCCACCTATACTACCTAGATAGCCTCACTGAGTCATAAACAGACACATGTCTTGTATTCTCTAACCGGCAGTGTAAAGCATGTGTCAATCATCAATCTCTTAAGTCAACGTTAATTGAAATAGGTGTATTTATTTTGCTTTCCAGCAACGCTTGTTGGTTGCGTACTGTATTTCCCAAGTACAAAGACATCCAACTTCATCAAACTCGTCAATCCGTTTACCACAGCGCTTGGAGCCTTTTCAGTATCAGTGTGGCTGAAAATTGGTGCAAATGAAAATGTAGACCCCGTCATGATATTTTCATACGCAACAAACTCAACAGCAGAGTCACTAAGCGTTGGCATCAAGAAGAATGGTGTGTCCGAGATCAAGTTTGCTGGCACAGGAGTGTGAGTACTGACACCAAAATCGCACCATCAGTTGTCAGAGCTGTAACAGCCCTCGAAATGTGGGGTGGAACTGGGCGATGAGGAAACATTAAAAAAATATTGGAAACACAGTCACCCATTTTTTGTCGTTTCTTTATATATATTATTTAGATTTTTTAGGGGAGGGCACAATACAGCAGCTATGAGAAAATAATAGGGGCACAGACATACCCCTTCTGGTAATTTCCTTATGCATTTTCAAAAATATTGTATGTGTGTGTTTGTGTGTGTGTGAGGGGGGGGGGGGAGGGGGAGTGGGGTGTGGGGGAGTGAGGTGGGGAGGGGGTGGCACGTGCCCTTTGTGCCCCACACTCCGTTACGCCCTTGTATAGTAACGACTATCGAGAGTCAAAGTGTAATCTTTCAACTGAGATAGCAAGGAAAGCTAGGAAGCTCATTCACACTATATTTTGTTCAAATGTTTTTTTACAACGCTAATAATGTTGTAAAAATACGTTTCGAGGCTACTGCTTCTTCATCAGTGTTTCAATGCAACTGAAAGATAGAGCACGCGTGTATTCAAAACGCGCGAGCAAAACAAAATGCACACACTTAAACTACATCTATTTGAAACCAAGATTGAGTCCATGTGGCTTGAATGTTCTGTGTCTAAAGATTGCGCACGCGTCCTCTTTGCGACTTCTAGTGTTCCAGTGTCCAGATTTTATCACACATATTAGCAGTTCTGAGACTTGGTGTTCGGGCAACAAGAAGTGATGGGCAACAGGGCGGTCGTCGCCCTGAGGAGTCGGTTCTCCTGTTAGCTGTCACTGAGTGGCGGTGAATCTTTCTGCAAGAATCTTTTCCGTTTCGTTGATGTAGAGCTTACCACAGACTCGACAGGTGATCACATAGACTAGCCAGTTGGTTGTGACTAGCCAAGTTGGTTGTGTCACTCAGTGAGCTACGCACCAGTGTACCTTTGACGTTAGTGTCGCGGCGGTAGGCGCACATCATTCTGGTGTTACGGAAGATTTTGTTCGTAGTGGGATTGTTCAGTAGGATCGCCTCATTCCTACGGATGGTTCTTGAAATGGCCAGCTTGTTAGGGTGGTATGTTATGATGAGAGGGATTGTTTCCTTGTCCTTCAGACTTTAGTGGTCGCTGCTCAAGTGTATTAAGGCTTGGATCCTAAGCTAAAGTTGAAATTTTGAAAGTTACCTTAAAGTGAGTTAACATTGCCTTAAATGCACCATTTTTGGTCAAAACATCAAACTCGGCAATGTAAGCTGATTGGTAATATTTTATTTTGAGTAATGACGTCATCCAGCCGATCACGTGACTTTTGCAAATTAATATTTCATAAAATTATCCGCTGGTGGATACGCTATGAAAAAAAAAACATCGCATGTTTTTATGTTCCTTTGAAACACGTCTGCACACTGATGTCTTAACCGGCAAGAAAAGTTTAGCCTTTCGGTCACAAATCAACATTTTAAATCGCAGCAGGTCACGTGACTTAACAAAATATTTAATATCTTGTTAACGGCAGAGAAAATTCCGGATGGTAAAACGCTATCATATGACACACATAAAGTCAACACTTATTTAGTAAACACCTTTGTCCAAGCTGTTTTCCCCACTGGCGGAAAGGCAAAAAACTATTTTGTCACGTAATCTATTATGTGACGTCATCACCAGCAAGAAAACATTACGAAAATGTTAAGGCCTTCAACTTTAATCATCTTGCCAAAAAGAATGAATTTAAGTCGATGTTAACAAAAGTTTAAGGCATAAAGTTATATTCGATGCTAAGAGCCTTAATATACTTGAGTGAATCATCACTTCGGCTTTGTTGTTGAAGTCGTCCTGTTCACTGCAAATGCGCTTTAAGCGTAGTAGTTCACTGTATTGAATTTATTCTTCGCAGCGAGCGGGGTGTGAAGACGTGTAGTTCAGGTATGAGTTCGAGTCCGTCTCTTTGTAGTAGATACTAGTAGAAAGCCCAGTGACAGTAGGACGTAGAGAAAGATCTAAGAATGCCAATGATTCGTCTGAGCGAAATCCCCTATGTCTTGTTTGCTACAGGAAGCGGTACCGACTACATCATCGATATAGCGTTTGTAGAGGTCGGGATTGACTCTGTACTCTTCTAAAACTCGCTCTCAATAAGTTCCATGACGAGGCAGGCGTAGTTTGGTCCTAAATTGCTTCCTATGGCGACGTTGTTTTGCTCAAGGATTTTAAATACAAGCGCGCCCAATCTTTTCATTGCTTTTAGACACTGATGAAGCGGCAGTAGCCTCAAAACGTCTGTATGTTTACAACATTATTAACGCTGTAAACAAACATTTGAACAGAATATAACGTCAGTCACATTTCCCTACTGTTTATCATCACACGTGCACAAAACACAATGTGAGCCTTATGTGCATAGAAGTAGGAGGAAACACTCTTAGTCCGACTATCGGGTGGTGTCTGGCCAACTTACCCGTTTATCCCCATCTTGTCTTTCCATCTGCATGTCGACTTTCTCTATATTCCAACTTTGTTGTTTTCAGTGCAATTCCATCTGGCTTTAACCGTGACAATATTTGGCAGCATCTAGTATTCATGTATGGGCATGGAAAATTCAAGTTGTACAAGAATAAGGTCGAGCAAGGGCATAAGGATTCAGACATCTCCTCAGGCTCCTTTGATACACAAGGTACTTTGATGATTGGCCAATACCAGGGATCTGTCGGAGGAGGAGGCTTTGACAAGTCAAAGCGTTTTTACGACGACATGGCGAACTTGAACATCTGGGACTATGCTATTAACCAGACCATCATTGACGCTGTTTACTCACAAGGTTGTACTGGCTCTTCCTTTGCCACACCGATCTTGTCTTGGGGACAGATTACCAGTCACCCTATATCCGGGGGCATTATGGCAGATTGCGCTTTGCGATGCCCTTAACAAATAGATCAAACTGATGATGAAGGTGGAGATTACAAACCTTTATTTGATATTATTCAATATAATTGTCAAAACTCAAGTTACGAGGTAAATCTCATTTAAATAAAGTCTGCAAGGCGAATATAAATATTATCATACATTTAAATGTAACCGCATTATATACTAAAACAAGTATAACATAGCCAACACCATTAGCATCAACATCACCATCATCATCATCAGAAAAATCATCACTATCATTAACACTATCATTATCATCACTTACATCACAGCCAACATCTCTAATTTTGTAATCAATATAATCATTTTCATCATCATACCATCAACATCATCATCGTAATCAACATCATCATCATCATCAGAAACATCATAATTATTATAAACACTATTGTCGTCATTGTAATCAACATCAACATCATTATCATAATCAAAAACATTGTCATTATCATAAGCAACAATCACCACAAACATACATGTGGAGTATTACAAGACCCTGATTGACAAATTTTGGTTGGACCAACGAATAGTGCGCGCATTCCGTCGGATAATATCACTGGCTTTTGTACTTTCATGGCGGGAATTTCATCAGAAGGCGCTCTGATTGGTTCCCTTCCTCGGAATGTATGGACAGTACTCACCGCTAAAACGCAGTATTCATCGCTAAAATAATTAGTCAGTTTTGAAATGACCATCGGCAGTAGCGGCAGTAGCGGCAGTAGCGGCAGTACCCTAAAAACGTCTGCATTTTTACAACATTATTAGCGCTGTAAATAAACATTTGAACAGAATATAACGTCAGTCACATTTTCCCTACTGTCTATCACCAAGGAACGACACCAAGGAGGCAACACTTTTAGTCCGTCTATCGGGTGGTGTCTGGCCAACTTACCCTTTATCCCAATCTTGTCTTTCGATCTGCATGTCGACTTTCTCTATATTCCAACTTTGTTGTTTTTAGTGCAATTCCATCTGGCTTTAACCGTGACAATATTTGGCAGCATCTAGTATTCATGTATGGGCATGGAAAATTCAAGTTGTACAAGAATAAGGTCGAGCAAGGGCATAAGGATTCAGACATCTCCTCAGGCTCCTTTGATACACAAGGTACTTTGATGATTGGCCAATACCAGGGATCTGTCGGAGGAGGCTTTGACCAGTCAAAGCGTTTTTACGACTACATGGCGAACTTGAACATCTGGGACTATGCTATTAACCAGACCATCATTGACGCTGTTTACGCACAAGGTTGTACTGGCTCTTCCTTTGCCACACCGATCTTGTCTTGGGGACAGATTACCAGTCACCCTATATCCGGGGGCATTATGGCAGATTGCGCTTTGCGATGCCCTTAACAAATAGATCAAACTGATGATGAAGGTGGAGATTACAAACCTTTATTTGATATTATTCAATATAATTGTCAAAACTCAAGTTACGAGGTAAATCTCATTTAAATAAAGTCTGCAAGGCGAATATAAATATTATCATATATTTAAATGAAACCGCATTATATACTAAAACAAGTATAACATAGCCAACACCATTAGCATCAACATCACCATCGTCATCATCAGAAAAATCATCACAATCATTATCATCACTTACATCACAGCCAACATCTCTAATTTTGTAATCAATATAATCATTTTCATCATCATATCATCAACATCATCATCGTAATCAACATCATCATCATCATCAGAAACATCATAATTATTATAAACACTATTGTCGTCATTGTAATCAACATCAACATCATTATCATAATCAAAAACATTGTCATTATCATAAGCAACAATCACCACAAACATACATGTGGAGTATTACAAGACCCTGATTGACAAATTTTGGTTGGACCAACGAATAGTGCGCGCATACCGTCGGATAATATCACTGGCTTTTGTACTTTCATGGCGGGAATTTCATCAGAAGGCGCTCTGATTGGTTCACTTCCTCGGAATGTATGGACAGTACTCACCGCTAAAACGCAGTATTCATCGCTAAAATAATTAGTCAATTTTGAAATGACCATCGGAAACTTACTTTTTACGCATGAACTTATTGAGGATATTCCAAAAAGTAAGGGCCGTGAGTCGGTGTCTGTTTTCAGCTAGAAATTATTCACTTGTTGTGTCGACTCACATTAAAAAGCGAGCACAACCACAAGCAACAAACAGAAAGCGACAAAAAGAAAAACACTGCTAAGGTGAGTTTCAGACGACGATTTGTATTGAGAATATGATAGTTATTGTCTTTATATCCTGTGCTCTTTTTTAGTCCATCGAAGATTATTTTAAGTACTTTAAAAAGTACTTAAGTTAGTACAGCATTTTTTTCAACTCAAAAGAGAAATTTTTCCTTATTGTCTCTATATATATTTTTTATTTTGTCTGCATCTTGTACCTCATGTTTTTTTTAAATTCAAATAGCTGTAGAAAATTAGTGAGATTAAAATTATAAGTTGAGTTAAGTATAAATGGCTTGATGATAAGAAAGTAAGTTTTGAAAAAATAAATCATTTTTTTTCTTTTATCAACCAGGGACTACCTGAGGCCCAAGATGAATTCTGAAGACTAGAAGACATGAGAACTGAAAACCATAATTTCTTGAAGATATTTGAAACCTCTACACCCATAGCCCGGGAAAGGGTGGGGGATTAGACCCTAAACAACTGTTGTAATAAAAGTCCCACCCTTCGGAAACAAACTGTACTCAAATGCCCCTACCCCTCGGGAAAATAACTGTACATTTGAGATGACTTGTTATCAGAAATGAGCTGTTTATATCTCTCAAAACGTTTTTGTAATATGTTGAACAGTACAATGCAAGTATATACAGATAGTTTGCCTTCCTTTCACTAAATTTATTCTGCAAAATATGTTTATCTATTCCCCTGATTGGTTTTGCAAGATGATGGAAGGCTGTTTCTTGGGTGAGGACAAGTCTAAAAGACAAAGGGGAAATTATAAGAAAGTACTGAATATATTTATTGCATTATTGTTACATTTTATTTATCAAACTTTTCAAGGACATTTCTTCCTTTTTCTTCTCCCTGTTGACTATTTTAATGCAATTGAAGCTCTTTGCTATTTCCCTTTTACATTTGTTTGAAATTAGAAATTTTAATTTAGCACTTTCACTAAAATCTTGATTTTAGAATTTGTTTTATAAGTCAGTCTGTTTCCCATTGCATTTATTTTTTAATATAAAATGCCTGGATTTAGGGTTTCTAAAGACAGAAAGCCATCATGCTTAAAGGTGGGTGCACCAAAATAGTATGCATTACTGGATGTATATTTGTGAATTTAATGTGACTTTAATTTCCATAGT